>NW_026893558.1:2796629-2886629 GCF_029169275.1 Apis cerana | reverse complement strand
ACCTAACCTAACCCAACCTAACCCAACCTAACCTAACCTAACCTAACCTAACCTAACCAACCTAACCTAACCTAATCCCAATCCAACCCAACCTAACCGAACCTAACCTAACCTAACCTAACCTAACCTAACCTAACCTAACCTAACCCAACCTAACCTAACCCAACCTAACCTAACCTAACCTAACCCAACCTAACCCAACCTAACCTAACCCAACCTAACCTAACCTAACCTAACCTAACCTAACCTAACCTAACCTAACCCAACCTAACCTAACCTAACCCAACCTAACCTAACCCAACCCAACCTAACCCAACCTAACCTAACCCAACCCAACCCAACCTAACCTAACCTAACCCAACCCAACCTAACCCAACCTAACCTAACCTAACCTAACCTAACCCAACCCAACCTAACCTAACCTAACCCAACCCAACCTAACCCAACCTAACCTAACCCAACCCAACCTAACCCAACCTAACCTAACCTAACCCAACCTAACCTAACCCAACCCAACCTAACCCAACCCAACCTAACCTAACCTAACCTAACCTAACCTAACCTAACCTAACCTAACCTAACCTAACCTAACCTAACCTAACCTAACCTAACCTAACCTAACCTAACCTAACTCAACCCAACCCAACCTAACCTAACCCAACCCAACCTAGCCTAACCCAACCTAACCTAACCTAACCTAGCCCAACCCAGCCTAACCCAGCCCAACCTCAACCTAACCTAACCTAGCCCAACCTAGCCTAACCCAGCCTAACCCAGCCTAACCTAACCCAACCCAGCCCAACCCAGCCTAACCTAGCCTAACCTAGCCCAACCTAGCCTAACCTAGCCTAACCTAGCCCAACTCAGCCCAACCTAGCCTAACCTAGCCTAACCTAGCCTAACCTAGCCTAACCTAGCCTAACCTAGCCTAACCTAGCCTAACCTAGCCTGACCTAGCCTAACCTAGCCTAACCTAGCCTTACCTAGCCTAACCCAGCTTCCAACCCAGCCTAACCTAGCCTAACCTAGCCTAACCTAGCCTAACCTAGCCTAACCTAGCCTAACCTAGCCTAACCTAACCTAACCTAGCCTAACCTAGCCTAACCTAGCCTAACCTAGCCTAACCTAGCCTAACCTAGCCTAACCTAGCCTAACCCAGCCCAACCTAGCCTAACCTAGCCTAACCTAGCCTAACCCAGCCCAACCTAGCCTAACCCAGCCCAACCCAGCCTAACCCAGCCTAACCTAGCCTAACCTAGCCCAACCTAGCCCAACCCAGCCTAACCCAGCCTAACCTAGCCTAACCTAGCCCAACCCAGCCCAACCTAGCCTAACCTAGCCTAACCCAGCCTAACCCAGCCCAACCCAGCCTAACCTAGCCTAACCCAGCCTCCCCAGCCTAACCTAGCCTAACCTAGCCCAACCCAGCCTAACCTAGCCCAACCTAGCCTAACCCAGCCTAACCTAGCCCAACCCAGCCTAACCCAGCCCAACCTAGCCTAACCTAGCCTAACCCAGCCTAACCTAGCTCAACCCAGCCTAACCTAGCCTAACCCAGCCTAACCTAGCCTAACCTAGCCTCCAACCTAGCCCAACCTAGCCTAACCTAGCCTAACCTAGCCTAACCCAGCCTAACCTAGCTCAACCTAGCCTAACCCAGCCCAACCTAGCCTAACCTAGCCTAACCCAGCCCAACCTAGCCTAACCTAGCCCAACCTAGCCTAACCCAGCCCAACCTAGCCTAACCTAGCCTAACCCAGCTCAACCTAGCCTAACCTAGCCCAACCTAGCCTAACCCAGCCTAACCCAGCCTAACCCAGCCCAACCTAGCCTAACCTAGCCTAACCTAGCCCAACCTAGCCTAACCCAGCTCTAACCCAGCCTAACCTAGCCTCAACCTAGCCTAACCTAGCCTCCTAACCCAGCCTAACCTAGCCTAACCTAGCCTAACCCAGCCCAACCTAGCCTAACCTAGCCTAACCCAGCCTAACCCAGCCTAACCTAGCCTAACCCAGCCTCAACCTAGCCTAACCTAGCCCAACCTAGCCTAACCTAGCCTAACCTAGCCTAACCCAGCCTAACCTAGCCCAACCTAGCCTAACCTAGCCTAACCTAGCCTAACCCAGCCTAACCTAGCCTAACCTAGCCTAACCCAGCTCAACCCAGCTCAACCTAGCCTAACCCAGCCTAACCTAGCCCAACCTAGCCTAACCTAGCCTAACCTAGCCTAACCTAGCCTAACCTAGCCTAACCCAGCTTCAACCTAGCCTAACCTAGCTCAACCTAGCCTAACCTAGCCTAACCTAGCCCAACCCAGCTCCAACCTAGCCTAACCTAGCCTCAACCCAGCCTAACCCAGCCTAACCTAGCCTAACCTAGCCTAACCCAGCTCAACCTAGCCTAACCTAGCCTAACCTAGCCTAACCCAGCCCAACCTAGCCTAACCTAGCCTAACCTAGCCCAACCCAGCCCAACCTAGCCTAACCCAGCCTCCAACCTAGCCCAACCTAGCCTAACCCAGCCTCAACCTAGCCCAACCCAGCCTAACCCAGCCTAACCTAGCCTAACCTAGCCTAACCTAGCCTCAACCCAGCCTAACCCAGCCTAACCTAGCCTAACCTAGCCTAACCTAGCCCAACCTAGCAACCTAGCCTAACCCCAGCCCCAACCTAGCCTAACCTAGCCTAACCTAGCCTAACTCTAGCCCTAGCCTAACCTAGCCCAACCCCAGCTCAACCTAGCCCAACCTAGCCTAACCCAGCCCAACCTAGCCTAACCTAGCCTAACCCAGCCCAACCTAGCCTAACCTAGCCCAACCTAGCCTAACCTAGCCTAACCTAGCTCAACCTAGCCTAACCTAGCCTAACCCAGCCTAACCCAGCCTAGCCTAACCTAGCCTAACCCAGCTTCCAACCCAGCCTAACCTAGCCTAACCTAGCCTAACCTAGCCTAACCTAGCCTCCAACCCAGCCTCAACCTAGCCCAACCCAGCCTCAACCCAGCCTAACCCAGCTTCAACCTAGCCCAACCCAGCCTAACCCAGCTCCAACCAGCCCAACCTAGCCTAACCTAGCCCAACCTAGCCTAACTCAACCTAGCCTAACCTAGCCTAACCTAGCCTAACCTAGCCTAACCCAGCTCAACCTAGCCTAACCCAGCTCAACCTAGCCTAACCTAGCCTAACCTAGCCCAACCCAGCCCAACCTAGCCTAACCCAGCCCAACCCCAGCCTAACCCAGCTCAACCTAGCCTAACCCAGCCTAACCCAGCCTAACCCAGCCTAACCTAGCCTAACCTAGCCTAACCCAGCCTAACCTAGCCTAACCTAGCCTAACCTAGCCTAACCTAGCCTAACCTAGCCTAACCCAGCTCAACCTAGCCTAACCTAGCCTAACCTAGCTCAACCCCAGCTCAACCTAGCCTAACCTAGCCCAACCTAGCCTAACCTAGCCTAACCTAGCCCAACCTAGCCCAACCCAGCCTAACCTAGCCTAACCTAGCCTAACCCAGCCTAACCCAGCTTCCAACCTAGCCCAACCTAGCCTAACCTAGCCTAACCTAGCCTAACCCAGCCTAACCTAGCCTAACCTAGCCCAACCTAGCCCAACCCAGCCTAACCTAGCCTAACCCAGCCTAACCTAGCCTAACCTAGCCTAACCCAGCCTCAACCTAGCCTAACCCAGCCTTCCAGCCTAACCCAGCCTAACCTAGCCTAACCTAGCCTCAACCCAGCTCAACCTAGCCTAACCTAGCCTAACCTAGCCTAACCTAGCCTAACCCAGCCTAACCAGCCTAACCTAGCCCAACCCAGCCTAACCTAGCCCAACCTAGCCTAACCCAGCCCAACCCAGCCTAACCTAGCCCAACCTAGCCTCCCAGCTTAACCTAGCCTCCCAGCCTAACCCAGCCTCAACCCAGCCTAACCCAGCCCAACCCAGCCTAATCCTAGCCTAACCTAGCCTAACCCAGCCTAACCCAGCCTAACCTAGCCTAACCTAGCCCAACCTAGCCTTAACCCAGCCTCAACCTAGCCTAACCTAGCCCAACCTAGCCTAACCTAGCCTAACCTAGCTCAACCTAGCCTAACCCAGCCTAACCCAGCCTAACCAGCCTCAACCTAGCCTAACCTAGCCTAACCTAGCCTAACCTAGCCCAACCCAGCCTTAACCTAGCCTAACTCAGCTCAACCTAGCCTAACCTAGCCCAACCTAGCCTAACCCAGCCTCAACCCAGCCCAACCTAGCCTAACCTAGCCTAACCCAGCCCAACCTAGCCTAACCTAGCCTAACCCAGCCTAACCTAGCCTAACCCTAGCCTAACCTAGCCCAACCTAGCCTAACCCAGCCTCCAACCTAGCCTAACCCAGCCCAACCCAGCCTAACTCTAGCCTAACCCAGCCTAACCTAGCCTAACCTAGCCTAACCCAGCCTAACCTAGCCTAACCTAGCCTAACCTAGCCTAACCTAGCCTAACCTAGCCTAACCTAGCCTAACTCCAGCCTCAACCTAGCCTAACCCAGCCTAACCTAGCCTAACCCAGCCCAACCCAGCCTAACCTAGCCTCCAACCCAGCTCAACCTAGCCTAACCTAGCCCAACCTAGCCTAACCTAGCCTAACCCAGCCAACCTAGCCTAACCTAGCCTAACCTAGCCTAACCTAGCCTAACCCAGCAACCTAGCCTAATCCCAGCCTAACCTAGCCCAACCCAGCCTAACCCAGCCTAACCTAGCCTAACCTAGCCTAACCTAGCCTAACCTAGCCTAACCTAGCCTAACTCCAGCCTAACCTAGCCTAACCTAGCCTAACCTAGCCTAACCTAGCCTAACCCAGCCTAACCTAGCCTAACCCAGCCTAACCCAGCCTAACCTAGCCCAACCTAGCCTAACCCAGCTCAACCTAGCCTAACCTAGCCTAACCTAGCCTAACCTAGCCTAACCCAGCCCAACCCAGCCTAGCCCAACCCAGCCTCCAACCTAGCCTAACCTAGCCTAACCTAGCCTAACCTAGCCTAACCTAGCCTAACCTAGTCAACCTAGCTCAACCCAGCCTAACCTAGCCTAACCCAGCTTCCAACCCAGCCTAACCTAGCCTAACCTAGCCCAACCCAGCCTAACCTAGCCTAACCTAGCCTAACCTAGCCCAACCTCAGCCCAACCTAGCCCCTAGCCTAACCTAGCCTAACCCAGCCTAACCTAGCCTAACCTAGCCTAACCCAGCCTAACCTAGCTCAACCTAGCCTAACCTAGCCTAACCTAGCCTAACCTAGCCTAACCTAGCCCAACCTAGCCTAACCTAGCCCAACCTAGCCTAACCCAGCTTCCTAAACCTAGCCTAACCCAGCCCAACCTAGCCTAACCTAGCCTAACCCAGCCTAACCTAGCCCAACCTAGCCTAACCTAGCCTAACCCAGCCTAACCTAGCTCCAACCTAGCCCAACTCCAGCCTCAACCTAGCCCAATCCCAGCCTAACCTAGCCTTAGCCTAACCAGCAACCCAGCAACCCAGCCTCAACCTAGCCTAACCTAGCCTAACCCAGCCTAACCTAGCCTAACCTAGCCCAACCTAGCTTCAACCTAGCCTAACCTAGCCTAATCCCAGCCAACCTAGCCTAACCTAGCCTAACCTAGCCTAACCCAGCCCAACCTAGCCTAACCCAGCCTAACCTAGCCTAACCCAGCCTAACCTAGCCTAACCTAGCCTAACCTAGCCTAACCTAGCCTAACCTAGCTCAACCCAGCCTAACCTAGCCTAACCCAGCCTAACCTAGCCTAACCTAGCCTAACCTAGCCCCAACCCAGCCTAACCTAGCCTAACTCAGCTCAACCTAGCCTAACCTAGCCTAACCTAGCCTAACCCAGCCCAACCTAGCCTAACCTAGCCTAACCTAGCCTAACCTAGCTCAACCTAGCCTAACCTAGCCTCCAACCTAGCCCAACCTAGCCCAACCCAGCCTAACCTAGCCTAACCCAGCCTAACCCAGCCTAACCCAGCTTCCAACCTAGCCTAACCTAGCCTAACCTAGCCCAACCCAGCCTAACCTAGCCTAACCTAGCCCAACCTAGCCCAACCTAGCCTAACCCAGCCCAACCTAGCCTAACCTAGCCCAACCCCAGCCTAACCTAGCCCAACCTAGCCTAACCTAGCCTAACCTAGCTCAACCCAGCCTAACCTAGCCTAACCTAGCCTAACCCAGCCTAACCCAGCCTAACCTAGCCTAACCTAGCCCAACCCAGCCTAACCTAGCCCAACCCAGCCCAACCTAGCCTAACCTAGCCTAACCTAGCCTAACCTAGCCTAACCTAGCCTAACCTAGCCTAACCCAGCCCAACCTAGCCTAACCTAGCCTAACCCAGCCTAACCTAGCCCAACCCAGCCTAACCTAGCCCAACCTAGCCTAACCCCAGCCTAACCTAGCCTAACCTAGCCTAACCCAGCCTCAACCTAGCCTAACCTAGCCTAACCTAGCCCAACCTAGCCTAACCCAGCCTAACCCAGCTTCAACCTAGCCTAACCTAGCCTAACCTAGCCTAACCTAGCCTAACCCAGCCTAACCTAGCCTAACCTAGCTCAACCTAGCCTAACCTAGCCTAACCTAGCCCAACCTAGCCTAACCTAGCCTAACCTAACCTAACCTAACCTAACCTAACCTAACCTAACCTAACCTAGCCTAACCTAGCCTAACCTAGCCTAACCTAGCCTAACCTAGCCTAACCTAGCCTAACCTAGCCTAACCTAGCCTAACCTAGCCTCAACCCAGCCTAACCCAGCCCAACCTAGCCTAACCTAGCCTAACCCAGCTCAACCTAGCCTAACCTAGCCTAACCTAGCCTAACCTAGCCTAACCCAGCCTAACCTAGCCTAACCCAGCCACCCAGCCTAACCTAGCCTAACCTAGCCCAACCCAGCCTCAACCTAGCCTAACCTAGCCTAACTCAGCCTAACCTAGCCTAACCTAGCCTAACCTAGCCTAACCTAGCCCAACCCAGCCTAACCTAGCCTAACCTAGCCTAACCTAGCCTAACCTAGCCTAACCCAGTAGCCTAACCTAGCCTCAACCCTAGCCTAACCTAGCCTAACCTAGCCTAACCTAGCCTAACCTAGCCTAACCTAGCCCAACCCAGCCTAACCCAGCCTAACCTAGCCTAACCCAGCCTAACCCAGCCTAACCTAGCCTAACCCAGCCTAACCTAGCCTAACCTAGCCTAACCTAGCCCAACCTAGCCTAACCTAGCCTAACCTAACCTAACCTAACCTAACCTAACCTAACCTAGCCTAACCTAGCCTAACCTAGCCTAACCTAGCCTAACCTAGCTCCAACCTAGCCTAACCTAGCCTAACCTAGCCTAACCTAGCCTAACCTAGCCTAACCTAGCCTAACCCAGCCTAACCTAGCCTAACCCAGCCTAACCTAGCCTAACCCAGCCCAACCCAGCCTAACCTAGCCTAACCTAGCCTAACCCAGCCTAACCTAGCCTAACCTAGCCTAACCTAGCCTAACCTAGCCTATCAACCTAGCCTAACCTAGCCTAACCTAGCCTAACCTAGCTCAACCTAGCCTAACCTAGCCTAACCTAGCCTAACCCAGCCTAACCTAGCCTAACCTAGCCTAACCCAGCCTAACCTAGCCCAACCCCAGCCTCAACCTAGCCTCCAACCTAGCCTAACCTAGCCTAACCTAGCCTAACCTAGCCTAACCTAGCCTAACTCTAGCCCAACCTAGCCTAACCTAGCCTAACCCAGCCTAACCTAGCCCAGCCAACCTAGCCTAACCTAGCCTAACCTAGCCTAACCCAGCCTAACCTAGCCTAACCCAGCCTAACCCAGCTCAACCTAGCCTAACCCAGCCTAACCTAGCCCAACCCAGCCTAACCTAGCCTAACCTAGCCTAACCTAGCCTAACCTAGCCTAACCTAGCCTAACCTAGCCTAACCTAGCCTAACCTAGCCTCCAACCCAGCCTAACCTAGCCTAACCTAGCCCAACCTAGCCCAACCCAGCCTAACCTAGCCTCAACCTAGCCCAACCCAGCCTAACCTAGCCTAACCTAGCCCAACCCAGCCTCAACCTAGCCTAACCTAGCCTAACCCAGCCCAACCCAGCCTAACCTAGCCCAACCTAGCCTAACCCAGCCTAACCTAGCCCAACCCAGCCTAACCTAGCCCAACCTAGCCTAACCTAGCCTAACCCAGCCTAACCTAGCCCAACCTAGCCTAACCTAGCCTAACCTAGCCTAACCTAGCCTAACCTAGCTCAACCTAGCCTAACCCAGCCTAATCCCAGCCTAACCTAGCCTCAACCTAGCCTAACCCAGCCCAACCAGCTTCAACCTAGCCTAACCTAGCCTAACCCAGCTTCCAACCTAGCCTAACCCAGCCTAACCTAGCCTAACCTAGCCTAACCTAGCCTAACCTAGCCTAACCTAGCCTAACCTAGCCTAACCTAGCCTAACCTAGCCTAACCCAGCCCAACCTAGCCTAACCTAGCCTCCAACCTAGCCCAACCTAGCCTAACCTAGCCTAACCTAGCCTAACCTAGCCTAACCTAGCCTAACCCAGCCTCAACCTAGCCTAACCTAGCCCAACCTAGCCTAACCTAGCCTAACCTAGCCTAACCTAGCCTAACCTAGCCTAACCCCAGCCTAACCTAGCCTAACCTAGCCCAACCTAGCCTAACCCAGCCCAACCTAGCCTAACCTAGCCTAACCTAGCCTAACCTAGCCTAACCTAGCCTAACCTAACCTAACCTAACCTAACCTAACCTAACCTAACCTAACCTAACCTAACCTAGCCTAACCTAGCCTAACCTAGCCTAACCTAGCCTAACCTAGCCTAACCTAGCCTAACCTAGCCTAACCCAGCTCAACCCAGCCTAACCTAGCCTAACCTAGCCTACCCTAGCCTACCCTAGCCTAACCTAGCCTAACCTAGCCTAACCTAGCCTAACCTAGCCTAACCTAGCCTAACCTAGCCTAACCTAGCCAGCCTAACCTAGCCTAACCTAGCCTAACCCAGCCCAACCTAGCCTAACCTAGCCTAACCCAGCCTAACCTAGCCTAACCTAGCCTAACCTAGCCCAACCTAGCCTAACCTAGCCTAACCCAGCCTCAACCCAGCCTAACCTAGCCCCAGCCTCAACCTAGCCTAACCCAGCCCAACCCAGCCTAACCTAGCCCAACCTAGCCTAACCCAGCTCAACCTAGCCTAACCTAGCCTAACCTAGCCTAACTCCAGCCCAACCTAGCCCAACCTAGCCTAACCTAGCCTAACCTAGCTCAACCCAGCCCAACTCAGCCTAACCTAGCCTAACCCAGCCCAACCCAGCCCAACCTAGCCTAACCTAGCCTAACCCAGCCTAACCCAGCCTAACCTAGCCTAACCTAGCCTAACCTAGCCTAACCTAGCCAACCTAGCCTAACCTAGCCTAACCCAGCCTAACCCAGCTTCAACCTAGCCTAACCTAGCCTAACCTAGCCTAACCCAGCCTAACCCAGCCTAACCTAGCCTAACCTAGCCTAACCTAGCCCAACCTAGCCTAACCTAGCCTAACCTAGCCTTCAACCCAGCCTAACCTAGCCTAACCCAGCCTAACCTAGCCTAACCTAGCCCAACCCAGCCTAACCCAGCCTAACCTAGCCCAACCCAGCCTCAACCTAGCCCAACCCAGCCTCAACCTAGCCTAACCTAGCCCAACCCAGCCTAACCCAGCTCAACCTAGCCTAACCTAGCCTAACCCAGCTCCAACCCAGCCTAACCTAGCCCAACCTAGCCCAACCTAGCCTCAACCCAGCCCAACCTAGCCTAACCTAGCCCAACCCAGCCTAACCTAGCCTAACCCAGCCAACCTAGCCTAACCTAGCCTAACCCAGCTCAACCCAGCCTAACCTAGCCTAACCCAGCCTAACCTAGCCTAACCCAGCCTAACCTAGCCTAACCTAGCCTAACCCAGCTCAACCCAGCCTAACCTAGCCTAACCCAGCCAACCCAGCCCAACCTAGCCTAACCTAGCCCAACCTAGCCTAACCTAGCCTAACCCAGCCTAACCTAGCCCAACCTAGCCTAACCCAGCCCAACCTAGCCTAACCCAGCCTAACCTAGCCTAACCCAGCCTCAACCCAGCCCAACCCAGCTCAACCCAGCCCAACCCAGCCTAACCCAGCCTAACCTAGCCCAACCTAGCCTAACCTAGCCTAACCCAGCCTAACCTAGCCCAACCTAGCCTAACCTAGCCTAACCTAGCCTAACCTAGCCCAACCTAGCCCAACCTAGCCCAACCTAGCCTAACCCAGCCCAACCCAGCCTAACCCAGCCTAACCTAGCCCAACCTAGCCTAACCTAGCCTCAACCTAGCCTAACCCAGCCCAACCTAGCCTAACCCAGCCTAACCTAGCCTAACCCAGCCTAACCTAGCCCAACCAGCCTAACCTAGCCTAACCCAGCCTAACCTAGCCTAACCTAGCCTAACCTAGCCTAACCCAGCAACCTAGCCCAACCCAGCCCAACCTAGCCTAACCTAGCCTAACCCAGCCTAACCTAGCCTAACCTAGCCTAACCCAGCCCAACCTAGCCTAACCCAGCTCCAACCCAGCCTAACCTAGCCTAACCTAGCCTAACCCAGCCTAACCTAGCCTAACCCAGCTCAACCTAGCCTAACCAACCCAGCCTAACCCAGCTTCAACCTAGCCTAACCCAGCCTAACCTAGCCTAACCTAGCAACCTAGCCTAACCTAGCCTAACCTAGCCTAACCCAGCCTAACCTAGCCTAACCTAGCCTAACCTAGCCAACCCAGCTCAACCTAGCCTAACCTAGCCTAACCCAGCCTCAACCTAGCCTAACCCAGCCTAACCCAGCTCAACCTAGCCTAACCTAGCCTAACCTAGCCTAACCTAGCCTAACCCAGCCTAACCTAGCCTAACCTAGCCTAACCTAGCCCAACCTAGCCCAACCCAGCCTAACCTAGCCTAACCCAGCCTAACCTAGCCTAACCCAGCCTCAACCTAGCCTAACCCAGCCTAACCCAGCCTAACCTAGCCTAACCTAGCCTAACCTAGCCTAACCTAGCCTAACCCAGCCTAACCTAGCCTAACCTAGCCTAACCTAGCCTCCAACCTAGCCTAACCTAGCCTAACCCAGCCTAACCCAGCCTAACCTAGCCTAACCTAGCCTAACCTAGCCCAACCCAGCCCAACCTAGCCCAACCTAGCCTAACCTAGCCTAACCCAGCCTAACCTAGCCTAACCTAGCCTAACCTAGCCCAACCTAGCCTAACCTAGCCTAACCCAGCCTAACCCAGCCCAACCTAGCCTAACCTAGCCTAACCTAGCCTCAACCCAGCCTAACCCAGCCTAACCTAGCCTCAACCTAGCCCAACCTAGCCTAACCTAGCCTAACCTAGCCTAACCCAGCCTAACCCAGCCTAACCTAGCCCAACCCAGCCTAACCTAGCTCAACCTAGCCTAACCTAGCCTAACCCAGCCTAACCCAGCCCAACCTAGCCTAACCTAGCCTAACCCAGCCTAACCTAGCCTAACCTAGCCCAACCCAGCCTAACCTAGCCTAACCTAGCCTAACCTAGCCTAACCTAGCCTAACCTAGCCTAACCTAGCCTCAACCTAGCCTAACCTAGCCTAACCTAGCCCAACCCAGCCTAACCTAGCCTAACCTAGCCTAACCTAGCCTAACCCAGCCTAACCTAGCCCAACCCAGCCTAACCCAGCCCAACCTAGCCCAACCCAGCCTAACCTAGCCTAACCCAGCCTAACCCAGCCCAACCCAGCCTAACCCAGCTTCAACCTAGCCTAACCCAGCCTAACCTAGCCTAACCTAGCCTAACCTAGCCTAACCTAGCCCAACCCAGCCTCAACCCAGCCTAACCTAGCCTAACCTAGCCCAACCTAGCCTAACCTAGCCCCAACCTAGCCCAACCTAGCTCAACCTAGCCTAACCTAGCCCAACCTAGCCTAACCTAGCCTAACCTAGCAGCCTAACCTAGCCTAACCTAGCCTAACTCCAGCCTAACCTAGCCTAACCCAGCCTCAACCTAGCCTAACCTAGCCTAACCTAGCCTAACCCAGCTCAACCCAGCTCAACCTAGCCTAACCTAGCCTAACCCAGCCTAACCTAGCCTAACCTAGCCTAACCTAGCTCAACCCAGCCTAACCTAGCCCAACCTAGCCTAACCTAGCCTAACCTAGCCTAACCAACCTAGCCTAACTCCAGCCTAAACCCAGCTCAACCTAGCCTAACCTAGCCTAACCTAGCCTAACCCAGCCTAACCTAGCCCAACCCAGCCTAACCTAGCCCAACCTAGCCCAACCCAGCCTAACCTAGCCTAACCTAGCCTCCCAGCTCAACCTAGCCTAACCTAGCCTAACCTAGCCTAACCTAGCCTAACCCAGCCCAACCCCAGCTCAACCTAGCCTAACCCAGCAACCTAGCCTAACCCAGCCTAACCTAGCCTAACCTAGCTCAACCCAGCCTAACCCAGCCTAACCCCAGCCTAACCCAGCCCAACCTAGCCTAACCTAGCCTAACCCAGTTTCAATTAGCCCAACCCAGCCTAACCTAGCCTAACCTAGCCTAACCTAGCCTAACCTAGCCTAACCTAGCCTAACCCAGCCTAACCTAGCCTAACCTAGCCTAACCTAGCCTCAACCTAGCCCAACCCAGCTTCAACCTAGCCCAACCCAGCCTAACCTAGCCTAACCTAGCCTAACCTAGCCTAACCTAGCTCAACCTAGCCTAACCTAGCCCAACCTAGCCTAACCCAGCCTAACCCAGCCTCAACCTAGCCTAACCTAGCCTAACCCAGCCTAACCTAGCCTCAACCTAGCCTAACCTAGCCTAACCCAGCCCAACCTAGCCTAACCTAGCCTAACCTAGCCTCAACCCAGCCTCAACCTAGCCTAACCCAGCCTAACCTAGCTCAACCCAGCTCAACCTAGCCTAACCTAGCCTAACCCAGCCTAACCTAGCCTAACCCAGCCTAACCTAGCCCAACCTAGCCTAACCTAGCCCAACCCAGCCTAACCTAGCCTAACCTAGCCTCAACCCAGCCTAACCTAGCCTAACCTAGCCTAACCCAGCCTAACCTAGCCTAACCTAGCCTAACCCAGCCTAACCCAGCCCAACCTAGCCCAACCTAGCCTAACCTAGCCTAACCCAGCCTAACCTAGCCTAACCTAGCCTAACCTAGCCTAACCTAGCCTAACCCAGCTCAACCCAGCCTAACCCCAGCCTAACCTAGCCTAACCCAGCCTAACCTAGCCTAACCCAGCTCAACCTAGCCTAACCTAGCCTAACCCAGCTCAACCTAGCCTAACCCAGCCTAACCTAGCCTAACCTAGCCTAACCCAGCCTAACCCAGCCCAACCTAGCCTAACCTAGCCTAACCTAGCCTAACCTAGCCCAATCCTAGCCTCCTAACCTAGCCTAACCTAGCCTAACCCAGCTCAACCTAGCCTAACCTAGCCTAACCTAGCCTAACCTAGCCTAACCCAGCCCAACCTAGCCTAACCTAGCCTAACCCAGCCTAACCTAGCCTAACCTAGCCTAACCCAGCCTAACCCAGCTCAACCTAGCCTAACCTAGCCCAACCCAGCCTAACCCAGCCTAACCTAGCCTAACCCAGCCTAACCTAGCCTAACCCAGCCTAACCTAGCCTAACCTAGCCTAACCCAGCCTAACCTAGCCTAACCTAGCCCAACCTAGCCTAACCTAGCCTAACCTAGCCCAACCTAGCCTAACCTAGCCTAACCTAGCCTCAACCCAGCTTCAACCTAGCCTAACCTAGCCTAACCTAGCCTAACCTAGCCTAACCTAGCCTAACCTAGCCTAACCTAGCTCCAACCTAGCCTAACCTAGCCTAACCCAGCCTAACCTAGCCTAACCAGCCTAACCCAGCCTAACCTAGCCTAACCTAGCCTAACCCAGCTTCCAACCTAGCCTAACCTAGCCTAACCTAGCCTAACCCAGCCTAACCTAGCCTAACCTAGCCTAACCTAGCCTAACCCAGCCTCAACCTAGCCTAACCTAGCCCAACCTAGCCTAACCTAGCCTAACCTAGCCTAACCTAGCCTAACCCAGCCTAACCCAGCCCAACCTAGCCTAACCCAGCCTAACCTAGCCTAACCCAGCCTAACCTAGCCTAACCTAGCCTAACCCAGCCTAACCTAGCCTAACCTAGCCTAACCTAGCCTAACCCAGCCTAACCTAGCCCAACCCAGCCCAACCCAGCCTAACCCAGCTTCAACCTAGCCTAACCTAGCCTAACCTAGCCTAACCCAGCCTAACCTAGCTCAACCTAGCCTAACCTAGCCTAACCTAGCCTAACCTAGCCTAACCCAGCCCAACCTAGCCTAACCTAGCCCAACCCAGCCTAACCTAGCCTAACCTAGCCTAACCTAGCCCAACCTAGCCTAACCTAGCCTCAACCTAGCCTAACCTAGCCTAACCTAGCCTAACCCAGCCTAACCTAGCCTAACCTAGCCTCAACCTAGCCTAACCTAGCCCAACCCAGCCTAACCCAGCCTAACCTAGCCTAACCCAGCCTAACCTAGCCTAACCTAGCCTAACCTAGCTTCAACCCAGCCTAACCTAGCCTAACCTAGCAACCTAGCCTAACCCAGCCTAACCTAGCCTAACCCAGCTCAACCTAGCCCAACCCAGCCTAACCTAGCCTAACCTAGCCTAACCCAGCCTAACCTAGCCTAACCTAGCCCAACTCAGCCTAACCTAGCCTAACCTAGCCTAACCTAGCCTAACCCAGCTCAACCCAGCCCAACCTAGCCTAACCTAGCCTAACCTAGCCTAACCCAGCCCAACCCAGCCTAACCTAGCCTAACCTAGCCTAACCCAGCTTCCAACCCAGCCTAACCTAGCCCAACCTAGCCTAACCCAGCCTAACCTAGCCTAACCCAGCCTAACCTAGCCTAACCTAGCCTAACCTAGCCTAACCCTAGAAACCCAGCCTAACCTAGCCTAACCTAGCTCAACCTAGCCTAACCTAGCCTAACCTAGCCCAACCTAGCCTAACCCAGCCTAACCTAGCCTAACCCAGCCTAACCCAGCCCAACCTAGCCTAACCTAGCCTAACCCAGCCCAACCTAGCCTAACCCAGCTTCAACCTAGCCTAACCTAGCCTAACCTAGCCTAACCTAGCCCAACCTAGCCTAACCTAGCCCAACCCAGCCTAACCTAGCCTAACCTAGCCTAACCTAGCCTAACCCAGCCCAACCTAGCCTAACCTAGCCTAACCTAGCCTAACCTAGCCTAACCTAGCCTAACCTAGCTCAACCTAGCCTAACCTAGCCTAACCTAGCCCAACCTAGCCTAACCTAGCCTAACCCAGCCTAACCTAGCCTAACCTAGCCTAACCTAGCCTAACCCCAGCCTAACCTAGCCTAACCGAGCCTAACCTAGCCTAACCTAGCCTAACCTAGCCTAACCTAGCCTAACCTAGCCTAACCTAGCCTAACCTAGCCTAACCTAGCCTAACCTAGCCTAACCTAGCCTAACCTAGCCCAACCTAGCCTAACCTAGCCTAACCTAGCCTAACCTAGCCTAACCTAGCCTAACCTAGCCTAACCTAGCTCAACCTAGCCTAACCTAGCCTAACCTAGCCTAACCCAGCCTAACCCAGCCCAACCTAGCCTAACCTAGCCTAACCTAGCCTAACCAGCCTAACCCAGCCTAACCTAGCCTAACCTAGCCTAACCCAGCTTCCAACCTAGCCTAACCTAGCCTACCCTAGCCTAACCTAGCCTAACCTAGCCTAACCTAGCCTAACCTAGCCTAACCTAGCCTAACCTAGCCTAACCTAGCCTAACCTAACCTAACCTAGCCTAACCTAGCCTAACCTAGCCTAACCCAGCCCAACCTAGCCTAACCTAGCCTAACCCAGCCCAACCTAGCCTAACCTAGCCTAACCTAGCCTAACCCAGCCTAACCTAGCCTAACCTAGCCTAACCCAGCCTAACCTAGCCTAACCTAGCCTAACCTAGCCTAACCTAGCCCAACCTAGCCTAACCCAGCCTAACCTAGCCTAACCTAGCCCAACCCAGCCTAACCTAGCCTAACCCAGCCTAACCTAGCCTAACCTAGCCTAACCTAGCCTAACCTAGCCTAACCTAGCCTAACCCAGCCTAACCTAGCCTAACCCAGCCTAACCTAGCCTAACCTAGCCTAACCTAGCCTAACCTAGCCTAACCTAGCCCAACCCAGCCTAACCTAGCCTAACCTAGCCCAACCTAGCCTAACCTAGCCTAACCTAGCCTAACCTAGCCTAACCTAGCCTAACCCAGCCTAACCCAGCTCAACCTAGCCTAACCTAGCCTAACCTAGCCCAACCCAGCCCAACCCAGCCTAACCTAGCCTAACCTAGCCTAACCTAGCCTAACCTAGCCTAACCCAGCCCAACCTAGCCTAACCTAGCCTAACCCAGCCTAACCTAGCCTAACCCAGCCTAACCTAGCCTAACCCAGCCTAACCTAGCCCAACCTAGCCTAACCTAGCCTAACCTAGCCTAACCTAGCCTAACCTAGCCTAACCTAGCCTAACCTAGCCTAACCTAGCCTAACCCAGCCTAACCCAGCTCAACCCAGCCTAACCTAGCCTAACCTAGCCAGCCTAACCCAGCCTAACCTAGCCTAACCTAGCCTAACCTAGCCTAACCCCAGCCTAACCTAGCCTAACCCAGCCTAACCTAGCCTCAACCTAGCCTCAACCTAGCCTAACCTAGCCTAACCTAGCCTAACCTAGCCTAACCTAGCCTAACCCAGCCTAACCTAGCCCAACCCAGCCTAACCTAGCCTAACCTAGCCTAACCTAGCCTAACCTAGCCTAACCTAGCCTAACCTAGCCTAACCTAGCCTAACCTAGCCTAACCTAGCCCAACCCAGCCTAACCTAGCCTAACCCAGCCTAACCTAGCCTAACCCAGCTTCAACCTAGCCTAACCTAGCCTAACCTAGCCTAACCTAGCTTCAACCTAGCCTAACCCAGCTCAACCTAGCCTAACCTAGCCTAACCTAGCTTCAACCTAGCCTAACCTAGCCTAACCCAGCCCAACCTAGCCTAACCCAGCCTAACCTAGCCTAACCTAGCCTAACCTAGCCTAACCTAGCCTAACCTAGCCTAACCTAGCCTAACCTAGCCTAACCTAGCCTAACCCAGCTCAACCTAGCCTAACCTAGCCTAACCTAGCCTAACCTAGCCTAACCTAGCCTAACCTAGCCTAACCTAGCCTAACCTAGCCTAACCTAGCCTAACCTAGCCTAACCTAGCCTAACCTAGCCTAACCTAGCCTAACCAAGCCTAACCTAGCCTAACCTAGCCTAACCCAGCCTAACCTAGCCTAACCTAGCCTGACCTAGCCTAACCCAGCCTAACCTAGCCTAACCTAGCCTAACCTAGCCTAACCTAGCTCAACCTAGCCTAACCTAGCCTAACCCAGCCTAACCCAGCCTAACCTAGCCTAACCTAGCCTAACCCAGCCTAACCTAGCCTAACCTAGCCCAACCCAGCCTAACCTAGCCTAACCTAGCCTAACCCAGCTTCAACCCAGCCTAACCTAGCCTAACCTAGCCTAACCTAGCCTAACCTAGCCTAACCTAGCCTAACCCAGCTCAACCTAGCCTAACCTAGCCCAACCTAGCCTAACCCAGCCTAACCTAGCCTAACCTAGCCTAACCTAGCCCAACCCAGCCTAACCTAGCCTAACCTAGCCTAACCTAGCCTAACCCAGCCCAACCCAGCCTAACCTAGCCCAACCTAGCCTCAACCTAGCTTCCAACCTAGCCTAACCTAGCCTAACCTAGCCTAACCCAGCCTAACCTAGCCTAACCCAGCCTAACCTAGCCTCAACCCAGCCTAACCCAGCTCAACCTAACCCAGCCTAACCTAGCCTAACCTAGCCTAACCCAGCCTAACCCAGCCTAACCTAGCCTAACCTAGCCTAACCTAGCCTAACCTAGCCTAACCTAGCCCAACCCAGCCTAACCTAGCCTAACCCAGCCTAACCTAGCCTAACCCAGCCTAACCTAGCCCAACCCCAGCCTAACCTAGCCTAACCCAGCTCAACCTAGCCTAACCCAGCCTAACCTAGCCTAACCTAGCCTAACCTAGCCTAACCTAGCCTAACCTAGCCTAACTCCAGCCTAACCTAGCCTAACCCAGCCTAACCTAGCCTAACCTAGCCTAACCCAGCCTAACCTAGCCTAACCTAGCCTAACCTAGCCTAACCTAGCCTAACCTAGCCCAACCTAGCCTAACCTAGCCTAACCTAGCCTAACCTAGCTTCAACCCAGCTTCAACCTAGCCCAACCTAGCCTAACCTAGCCTAACCTAGCCTAACCTAGCCTAACCCAGCCTAACCTAGCCTAACCTAGCCTAACCTAGCCTAACCTAGCCTAAACCTAGCCTAACCTAGCCTAACCTAGCCTCAACCTAGCCTAACCCAGCCTAACCTAGCCTAACCTAGCCTAACCCAGCCTAACCTAGCCTAACCTAGCAGCCTAACCTAGCCTAACCCAGCCTAACCTAGCCTAACCTAGCCTAACCTAGCCTAACCTAGCCTAACCCAGCCTAACCTAGCCCAACCTAGCCTTAACCCAGCCTAACCTAGCCTAACCTAGCCCAACCCAGCTTAACCTAGCCTAACCTAGCCTAACCCAGCTTCAACCCAGCTTCCAACCTAGCCTAACCTAGCCTAACCTAGCCTAACCTAGCCTAACCTAGCCTAACCTAGCCCAACCCAGCCTAACCCAGCCTAACCTAGCCTAACCCAGCCTAACCTAGCCTAACCTAGCCTAACCTAGCCTAACCTAGCCTAACCTAGCCTAACTCCTAGCCTAACCTAGCTTCCAACCTAGCCTAACCCAGCCTAACCCAGCCTAACCTAGCCTAACCTAGCCTAACCTAGCCTAACCTAGCCTAACCCAGCCCAACCCAGCCTAACCTAGCCTAACCTAGCCTAACCTAGCCTAACCCAGCCTCAACCTAGCCTAACCTAGCCTAACCTAGCCCCATCAACCTAGCCTAACCTAGCCTAACCTAGCCTAACCTAGCCTAACCTAGCCTAACCTAGCCTAACCTAGCCTAACCTAGCCTAACCTAGCCTAACCCAGCTTCAACCTAGCCTAACCCAGCCAACCTAGCCTAACCCAGCCTAACCTAGCCTAACCTAGCCTAACCTAGCCTAACCCAGCCTAACCTAGCCTAACCCAGCCTAACCCAGCCCAACCTAGCCTAACCTAGCCTAACCCCAGCCTAACCCAGCCTAACCTAGCCTAACCCAGCCCAACCTAGCCTAACCTAGCCTAACCCAGCCTAACCTAGCCTAACCCAGCTCAACCTAGCCTAACCCAGCCTAACTCAGCCTAACCTAGCCTAACCCAGCCTCAACCTAGCCAACCTAGCCTAACCTAGCCTAACCTAGCCTAACCTAGCCTAACCCAGCTCCAACCTAGCCTAACCTAGCCTAACCCAGCCTAACCCAGCTCAACCTAGCCTAACCTAGCCTAACCTAGCCAGCCTAACCTAGCCTAACCTAGCCTAATCCCAGCCTAATCCCAGCCTAACCTAGCCTAACCTAGCCTAACCTAGCCCAACCTAGCCTAACCTAGCCTAACCTAGCCCAACCTAGCCTAACCCAGCCTAACCTAGCCTAACCCAGCCTAACCTAGCCTAACCTAGCCTAACCTAGCCTAACCTAGCCTAACCCAGCCTAACCTAGCCTAACCCAGCCCAACCTAGCCTCAACCCAGCCTAACCCAGCCTAACCTAGCCCAACCTAGCCCAACCTAGCCTAACCCAGCCTAACCTAGCCTAACCTAGCCTAACCTAGCTTCAACCCAGCCTAACCTAGCCTAACCTAGCCCAACCCAGCCCAACCTAGCCTAACCTAGCCTAACCTAGCCTAACCTAGCCTAACCTAGCCTAACCTAGCCTAACCCAGCCTAACCTAGCCTAACCTAGCCCAACCTAGCCTAACCTAGCCTAACCCAGCCTAACCCAGCTCCAACCTAGCCCAACCTAGCCTAACCCAGCCTAACCCAGCCTAACCTAGCCCAACCCAGCCTAACCTAGCCTAACCTAGCCTAACCCAGCTCAACCTAGCCTAACCCAGCCCAACCTAGCCTAACCTAGCCTAACCTAGCCTAACCTAGCCCAACCTAGCCTAACCTAGCCTAACCTAGCCTCAACCTAGCCTAACCTAGCCCAACCTAGCCTAACCTAGCCCCAACCTAGCCTAACCTAGCCTAACCTAGCCCAACCTAGCCCAACCTAGCCCAACCTAGCCTAACCCAGCCTAACCTAGCCCAACCTAGCCTAACCTAGCCTAACCTAGCCTAACCTAGCCTAACCCAGCCTAACCTAGCCTCAACCCAGCTCAACCTAGCCTAACCTAGCCTAACCTAGCCTAACCTAGCCCAACCTAGCCTAACCTAGCCTAACCTAGCCTAACTCTAGCCTAACCTAGCCTAACCTAGCTCAACCTAGCCCAACCTAGCCTAACCTAGCCTAACCTAGCCCAACCTAGCCTAACCCAGCCCAACCTAGCCTAACCTAGCCTAACCTAGCCTAACCCAGCTCAACCTAGCCCAACCTAGCCTAACCCAGCCCAACCTAGCCTAACCCAGCCTAACCTAGCCTAACCTAGCCTAACCCAGCCTAACCCAGCCTAACCTAGCCTAACCTAGCCTAACCTAGCCTAACCTAGCCTAACCCAGCCTAACCTAGCCTAATCCAGCCTAACCTAGCCTAACCTAGCCTAACCCAGCTCAACCTAGCCTAACCTAGCCTAACCCAGCCCTAACCTAGCCTAACCTAGCCTAACCTAGCCTAACTCTAGCCTAACCTAGCCTAATCCTAGCCTAACCTAGCCTAACCTAGCCTAACCTAGCCTAACCCAGCCTAACCTAGCCTAACCTAGCCTCCAACCTAGCCTAACCTAGCCTAACCTAGCCTAATCTAGCCTAACCTAGCCTAACCTAGCCTAACCTAGCCTAACCTAACCTAACCTAACCTAACCCAGCCCAACCTAGCCTAACCCAGCCTAACCTAGCCTAACCCAGCCTAACCTAGCCTAACCTAGCCTAACCTAGCCTAACTCAGCCTAACCTAGCCTAACCTAGCCTGGCCTAGCCTAACCCAGCCCAACCTAGCCTAACCTAGCCTAACCTAGCCTAACCTAGCTTCAACCCAGCCTAACCTAGCCTAACCTAACCCAGCCCAACCTAGTTTCCTAACCCAGCCTAACCTAGCCCAACCTAGCCTAACCCCAGCCTAACCTAGCCTAACCCAGCCTAACCTAGCCTAACCTAGCCTAACCTAGCCTAACCCAGCCTAACCTAGCCTAACCTAGCCTAACCTAGCCTAACCTAGCCCAACCTAGCCTAACCTAGCCTAACCTAGCCTAACCTAGCCCAACCTAGCCTAACCTAGCCTAACCCAGCCTAACCTAGCCTAACCTAGCTCAACCTAGCCTAACCCAGCCTAACCTAGCCTAACCCAGCCCAACCTAGCCTAACCTAGCCTAACCTAGCCTAACCTAGCCTAACCTAGCCCAACCTAGCCTAACCCAGCCTAACCTAGCCTAACCTAGCCCAACCTAGCCTAACCTAGCCTAACCTGGCCTAGCCTAACCCAGCCCAACCTAGCCTAACCTAGCCTCAACCTAGCCTAACCTAGCCTAACCTAGCCTAACCTAGCCTAACCCAGCCTAACCTAGCCTAACCTAGCCCAACCTAGCCTAACCCAGCCTAACCTAGCCTAACCTAGCCTAACCCAGCCTAACCTAGCCTAACCCAGCCTAACCTAGCCTAACCTAGCCTAACCCAGCCTAACCTAGCCTAACTCAGCCCAACCTAGCCCAACCCAGCCTAACCTAGCCTAACCCAGCCTCCAACCTAGCCTAACCTAGCCTAACCTAGCCTAACCTAGCCTAACCTAGCCTAACCTAGCCTAACCTAGCCTAACCTAGCCCAACCCAGCCTAACCTAGCCTAACCTAGCCTAACCTAGCCTAACCTAGCCTAACCCAGCCCAACCTAGCCTAACCTAGCCTAACCTAGCCCAACCTAGCCCCAACCCAGCCTAACCTAGCCTAACCTAGCCTAACCTAGCCTAACTTAGCCTAACCTAGCCTAACCCAGCCTAACCTAGCCTAACCTAGCCTAACCTAGCCTAACCAGCCTCAACCTAGCCTAACCCAGCCTAACCCAGCCCAACCTAGCCCAACCTAGCCTAACCTAGCCTAACCTAGCCTAACCTAGCCTAACCTAGCCTAACCTAGCCTAACCCAGCCCAACCCAGCCTAACCTAGCCTAACCTAGCCTAACCTAGCCTAACCTAGCCCCAACCTAGCCTAACCTAGCCCAACCCAGCCTAACCTAGCCTAACCTAGCCTAACCTAGCCTAACCTAGCCTAACCTAGCCTAACCTAGCCTAACCTAGCCCAACCTAGCCTCAACCTAGCCTAACCTAGCCTAACCTAGCCTAACCCAGCCTAACCTAGCCTAACCTAGCCTAACCTAGCCTAACCTAGCCTAACCTAGCCTAACCTAGCCCAACCTAGCCTAACCTAGCCTAACCCAGCCTAACCCAGCCCAACCTAGCCTAACCTAGCCTAACTCCAGCCTCAACCTAGCCTAACCTAGCCTAACCCAGCCTAACCTAGCCTAACCCAGCCTAACCTAGCCTAACCTAGCCTAACCTAGCCTCAACCTAGCCCAACCTAGCCTAACCTAGCCTAACCCAGCCTAACCTAGCCTAACCTAGCCTAACCTAGCCTAACCTAGCCTAACCTAGCCTAACCTAGCCTAACCCAGCCTAACCTAACCTAACCCAGCCTAACCCAGCCTAACCTAGCCTAACCTAGCCTAACTCCAGCCTAACCTAGCCTAACCTAGCCTAACCCAGCCCAACCCAGCCTAACCTAGCCTAACCCAGCCCAACCTAGCCTAACCCAGCCTAACCTAGCCTAACCTAGCCCAACCTAGCCCAACCCAGCCTAACCCAGCCTAACCTAGCCCAACCTAGCCTAACCTAGCCTAACCTAGCCTAACCTAGCCTAACCTAGCCTAACCTAGCCTAACCTAGCCTCCAACCTAGCCTAACCTAGCCTAACCTAGCCTAACCCAGCCCAACCTAGCCTAACCTAGCCCAACCTAGCCCAACCTAGCCTAACCCAGCCTAACCTAGCCTAACCTAGCCCAACCTAGCCTAACCTAGCCTAACCCAGCCTAACCTAGCCTAACCTAGCCTAACCTAGCCTAACCTAGCCTAACCTAGCCCAACTCCAGCCTAACCCAGCCTAACCTAGCCTAACCCAGCCTAACCCAGCCTAACCCAGCCTAACCTAGCCTAACCTAGCCTAACCTAGCCCAACCTAGCCTAACCTAGCCTAACCCAGCCTAACCCACCCTAACCTAGCCTAACCTAGCCTAACCTAGCCTAACCTAGCCTAACCTAGCCTAACCTAGCTCAACCCAGCCCAACCTAGCCTAACCTAGCCTAACCCAGCCTAACCTAGCCTAACCCAGCCTAACCTAGCCTAACCTAGCCCAACCCAGCCTAACCTAGCCTAACCCAGCCTAACCTAGCCTAACCTAGCCTAACCCAGCCTAACCCAGCTCAACCTAGCCTAACCTAGCCTAACCTAGCCTAACCTAGCCTAACCTAGCCCAACCTAGCCTAACCTAGCCTCAACCTAGCCTAACCTAGCCTAACCTAGCCTAACCTAGCCTAACCTAGCCTAACCCAGCTCAACCTAGCCTAACCTAGCCCAACCTAGCCCAACCTAGCCTAACCTAGCCCAACCCAGCCTAACCTAGCCTTAACCTAGCCCAATCCTAGCCTAACCTAGCCTAACCTAGCCTAACCTAGCCTAACCTAGCCCAACCTAGCCTAACCTAGCCTAACCTAGCCTAACCTAGCCTAACCTAGCCTAACCTAGCCTAACCTAGCCTAACCTAGCCCTAGCCTAACCTAGCCTAACCCAGCCTAACCTAGCCTAACCTAGCCTAACCTAGCCTAACCTAGCCTAACCTAGCCTCAACCTAGCCTAACCTAGCCTAACCTAGCCTAACCTAGCCTAACCTAGCCTAACCTAGCCTAACCTAGCCTAACCTAGCCTAACCTAGCCAAACCTAGCCTAACCTAGCCTAACCCAGCCTAACCTAGCCTAACCTAGCCTAACCTAGCCTAACCTAGCCTCAACCTAGCCTAACCCAGCCTAACCTAGCCTAACCTAGCCTAACCTAGCCTAATCCCAGCCTAACCTAGCCCAACCCAGCCTAACCTAGCCTAACCTAGCCCAACCTAGCCCAACCTAGCCTAACCTAGCCTAACCCAGCCTAACCCAGCCTAACCTAGCCTAACCCAGCCTAACCTAGCCTAACCTAGCCTAACCTAGCCTAACCCAGCCTAACCTAGCCTAACCTAGCCCAACCAGCCTAACCTAGCCTAACCCAGCCTAACCTGGCCTAACCCAGCCTAGCCTGGCCCAACCCAGCCTAACCTAGCCTAACCTAGCCTAACCCAGCCTAACCTAGCCCAACCCAGCCTAACCTAGCCTAACCTCCAGCCTAACCTAGCCTAACCTAGCCTAACCCAGCCTAACCTAGCCTAACCCCAGCCTAACCTAGCCTAACCTAGCCTAACCTAGCCCAACCCAGCCTAACCTAGCCTAACCTAGCCTAACCTAGCCTAACCTAGCCTAACCTAGCCCAACCTAGCCTAACCTAACCTAACCTAGCCTAACTCAGCCTAACCTAGCCTAACCTAGCCTAACCTAGCCTAACCTAGCCTAACCCAGCCTAACCTAGCCTCCAACCTAGCCTAACCTAGCCTAACCTGGCCTAACCTAGCCCAGCCTAGCCTAACCTAGCCTAACCTAGCCTAACCTAGCCTAACCTAGCCTAACCTAGCCTAACCTAGCCTAACCTAGCCTAACCTAGCCTAACCTAGCCTAACCTAGCCTAACCTAGCCTAACCTAGCCTAACCTAGCCTAACCTAGCCTAACCTAGCCTAACCTGGCCTAACCTAGCCTAACCTAGCCTAACCTGGCCTAACCTGGCCTAACCTGGCCTAACCTGGCCTAACCTAGCCTAACCCAGCCTAACCTAGCCTAACCTAGCCTAACCTGGCCTAACCTAGCCCAACCTAGCCTAACCTAGCCTAACCCAGCCTAACCTAGCCTAACCCAGCCTAACCTAGCCTAACCTAGCCAACCTAGCCTAACCTAGCCTAACCCAGCCCAACCTAGCCTAACCCAGCCCAACCTAGCCTAACCTAGCCTAACCCAGCCTAACCTAGCCCAACCTAGCCTAACCTAGCCTAACCTAGCCTAACCTGGCCCAACCTGGCCCAACCCAGCCCAACCTAGCCTAACCTAGCCTAACCTAGCCTAACCTAGCCTAACCTGGCCTAACCTAGCCTAACCTAGCCTAACCTAGCCTAACCTAGCCCTAACCTAGCCTAACCTAGCCTAACCTGGCCTAACCTAGCCTAACCTAGGCCTAACCTGGCCTAACCTAACCTAACCTAACCTAGCCTAACCTAGCCTAACCTAGCCTAACCTAGCCTAACCTAGCCCCTAGCCCAACCTAGCCTAACCTAGCCTAACCTAGCCTAACCTAGCCTAACCTAGCCTAACCTAGCCTAACCTAGCCTAACCTAGCCTAACCTAGCCTAACCTAGCCTTAGAATATTGTCACTCATATTATAATGTCATTTGTAAATATCTTTGCGATTATATTTTATATAATTCTCAATTTTTCGTGTTAAGGATGAATTCAATGTGATTTTTTTTTCTATTTTATATTTTGAGATCATGAATCATAAATTTAATTGTTCATTTTTTTTAATGTTATCGCTAATAATAAAATATTCGTTTACAATAATCTCAATGTTAATGTACAATTATTTAAATTTTCATTATATGAAATAATATGAATAATGCAAATAGAAACAAAAAAAAATCCAACAGAAACTTAAATTCATAATTTAATGAATAAGAGTTAATAAACATTTTCGTATATCAACTTTTATGCTTGTTTTGAATTTTAAAAAATCTTTGAGATAGTATACAAAGAACGAACTTCGAATCGATTTTTTTTCTCTAACAATTTTTTTATTACTTTCTTATTCACAAATTACAATGATATGCTATGAAATTTAAGAAATAATAAACCATAATTTTAATAGTAACAAATCATTAATCTTCAAAGAACTTCATCAAACTTGACGACGAACTTATTTGTACTAATGTAACCAAATAAGTCATCAAACTACTAAAAAATTAAAAAAAAAGAATAAATAAATAAATTCGTAAGTTAAGTAAATAAATAATCAAATTATATATTTATTTAACTCGTCAATGTTGATAATTTATTATTAACAATATGACCGTCACCAATAAATTTTAAAGGATGAAGAAGAAGTTGTAATGAAAATTGTTGCACCTGAAATTATTGTTGTTATTAATTTTTATTTTTTAACTTTAAATTATTAACTTTAAATACTTACTAACTTTAAATTTTTAACTTTATTTTTTTAAATTTTAAATAGAGATTATTATATGTATTATATTTTATATTTATGTTTTTTATGAAAAAAATCTGTTAAAGTCGAAAATGTTGAATAACTTTAAATATTGCACAAATGGAGAGTCTAAATTGATATTATTGCTCGAAGAACTATCTATTACCGTATAGGACTATAAATTCGTTTATTATGAGTATATATATATGAGTTTTAAATGAATGAATGGTGATATTTTGACTCTTTGCGGCTTACTGTGATTATTCTAACTTTTATTTTATGATGTGCATTGTATCATCGTCAAATTCTATTTGTTCTAATTTCTATTTCTATATCAATTCTATTGCAAGGCTGTCGCGAGCCTTGATTTTTCCTTCATTCCCTTTTAAAAACTTAACCAAAATTTAATAAAAAACTATCGGCTTAAATAAGGGGAAGGAATATATTATATAATATGAATTGATAATATAATATGATATTGATATAATATAATATGAATTGATAACCTATTTAAAGAATGAAGGAATAAGGAGACTCGTTGTATTCATTGCGATAGAATGAGACAACAGAGTGATATTTGAAATGAAATAAATATCTAATTGAGATGATTTTGTTGGGTGCATTGATAAAGAAATATTAAAATAAGATAATAATAATGGCAAATTTTCTTTTAAACTTATAAACAGATTATAATAAGACATCATACGATGAGTATGAGTATTTGATGAAACCAGAGTAAAATATTACATTTGGAATATATATACAGATGCTAGAAGAACGTAGACTCGATAATAAAATCAAGAAATTATATTTTGTGAAATATAAAACATTTATATTGCTTGATTAATTTAAAAATAAAGAAAATTATAGAATGATACATTTTTTGAATAATATGTAAAAAAAAAAAAAATTAAAAGAATCTCAAAATAAAAAAAAATAATTGTGAAAATAGAAATAAAAATAAATACATTTCAATTGAAATAAACATATTTCAAATGAATTAAAAATAATAAGATGTATATGTGTTATAATGTAATTATTAATTAATATTAATAAAGTGTAGTATTAATAAATAGATTCATGATAAAGATAGAATTTATTACATATATCGGAGAAAATACATAAAATTTTGCAAATATAAAATTTAGAAGAAACAAAATGTTTATATATTGATAGATACTGATTATAAAGAAATCCAGGATAAATCATTATAAAATACAAAATATCAAAGCGGAAATTTAATGTATATTGCAATCTTTATTTAATTAGATATTTACGAATGTGGAAATATTAAATAGAAAGATCTAACGGAAAATAAAAAAAAGTCATACAATACCTAAAATGTACATTGGATTATAAATTAAAATTAGAATACAGTAAAAAAAATGATTAATTGAATTTGCAGATATGGATTTGATAGAATATCGAATAGAAAATTAAGCAGCGAATATAGTAAAAATAGTGTAAAATATAACAGATTAGATATACACTGCTTTATCTTTAACCAAAAATAGACAATTTTTTCAAAACAAAATATATTGCTTTAAGTGAAGCATGTCTAGAAAGATTATGGTTTATAAAACTGCTGTAAGATTTAAATTTTATTAAAAATAAAACTTTTAATAAAATTATTGATTATTAATTAATTTAAAGACAAAGCTATATAAGACATAAGACATTCTAGCAATTATAGCAAAAAAAATGTACATAGTAAATATATTTTATAAAAGATCTCAAAAAAAGTAATATATTTAATTGAAATATAATTCTTAAATATATAATTGCAGATTTAATCAAACTATTGGAAAAAATTTAACAAGTTGTGAATTATGAGTAATGAAAGATAATGTTGTGGAATATAGAATATAGAAATATAAAAATAAATAATTAAATATATAGACAACATTTTAATTATGATAACATTTATATTATGAAAAAATAATATTGATACGACAGTCTTTTCTCCTATTTTGCCTACTTTCGCTCTATGGTTTTTTGGAAATTTATCTCTATATGTACGCATGTATAGCAAGACATAAAGATATTAAAAAAAGATCAAATTAAACTTTATTTTCCAACATAAATATTTTAAATAAAAATTCGTATGATGAAAATAAATTGAAACTACTTTCATTATATTCAACAAATGTGAATATAATTATTATCTGTAACAATATAAAGTGAACGTATTAAATACATAAGGAAATATAAATATAAATCATAAAAATAAAAAAATGTATAAAAATATACAAATATATTCAATAATAATATAAAATATTATTATTATAATAATATAAAATAATAATATAAAATAAGTATAAAAAAATTTTTTAATAGAAATGATATCACAAAATATCCATTGAAAAAAGAATTTATAAAGTTTACTAAGTATATAAGAAATTAAATTTCAAATTGAAAAATATTATCGAATAAATTTTTACCAAAATATTATATAGTTAAATATAAGAGAAAAGAAGTTAATATTCATCTCGTTTATTATAGATTTATGAAGAATGTCTATAATAAATATATTTTAATGCTATTTCTTAGTATATTTTTGTAACATTGAAATAAAGTATTAGAATGTAGAATTAAAATGTTAGTATTAGAACTGTAAGATAGCATGAAATCAAAAAATTATATCAAGAATTATAATGATTGTAATCTAAATTGTTACAAATTTATAGTTTTCCAAATATTAGTATAAAAATAATTTAATAAAAATTTAATAAAAAAAATAAATTATTGCTATTATTACATTAAATTTTGACTGTATATCCGTGATGGTATAAACATCGGTATATAATCGCTCATTTATTGTTTCTAAAAATATATTGTGATAGTCGATATTCAAAATATGTGTAATAAATGAACTAATATCATTATAATTATTTGTATTTTCTACTTTGGTATCAGTAAGCTTGCGTATAAAATATAACTTTTGAACGATTAAAAATTGTAATAACTAAACTTACGATACATCAACCATATTATAATTCACGTATTATACGTTTTGGATGCTAGCTAATGTGTTTATAGAAATAATAAATAAGAGACAAAAGTATTAATGCACTATTACAAACACACGCGCGTGCGCATGCGTGCACACATAGATTTTTATTTTTATCTCGGAAACTAATGAATAATCGCATTTAAAATTTTATATTTGAGATCCTAATTATTCCCTCTTTCAAATTTCGATATGATATAATAGTTGGGTTATATCTTATTACAGCAAAATAATTAAAATAATTGAAATTACGATGATCGAAATTATAATGACAATAATAATATCATGTTTATTAATTTATTATTTTATAATATTAGTAATATTATTAATTGCAATTTCTATTATTTATTCTATATTTATTTTCTATATTGTTATATCTGAAAGATTCATGAAATGTCTAAATTCTTTATGAATAAATATTAAAATTGATAATATTAGTTCATCTATTATATATTTTGTTTGTTTTGTTTTTTCTTACTTTTATGTGTTTATATAAACAATTGAAAAAATATCAATTGTATATATCGTTATTTTGTTACGTATAGGCGAATAAATAAACTTTATGTAATAATAGCATTTTTCGTAAGTATCTCGAAAATGAAGGCCAACTTTTTTATTATGTATAAAAAAAGTTATTTAAATTTTTATTCTTTATAATATACATAAAAATCATTGAAATTAAAGAGGGGATCTGATTATTTTGCGATCATCTATTTTAAATAATCTTCGTAATAGTAAGAATAAATAAATTGACAAATTTTATTTTTCGAATTATTCGCGAAAGAACTTGGATAGTCTAAAATGGAATTTTATCCATACGTATTTGCAATAGCATATCTCAATCGGTATAGTATTCCTTTTTTTCATACTATATTATATATTGCATACGTATTAAAATATATAAAAAAATATTGCTTTATCATATTTTATATTATATTTTTATTAAAAAATTTATATAATATTTTTTATAAGGTTGAAATCTGTGAAGAAAAACTATAATCATACGATATTCAATATATTCATTTTGATCCACTTATCGTTTATCAAAAACTTTATTATTAGATATTAAATAAGTTGCAAAAATCTACAATTTTAAAATTCACAATATTTCAAATATTATCCTAAAACTATTTGATTGATTAAAAATTATTAAAAATTGATTTTAGTACCAATCTTGTATGTAGCGATCTTTTAGTATCGCGATATATTTCTTGAAATATTTTTTTATATTGCAGCATTTAGTACAAATTTTAAAATTCCGAAAGTCACTTGTATTAAATATTTATTTTAAAAATAAGAATTTTATAAAAATATTATTTCGTAAAAATTTACAAAAAAAGAGATATTATATAAAAAATATCTCATAAACAAAAAGAACTTTATAAACATTCTGAAAATAAAATGAACTTAAATAAGCATAAAAGCTTTAAAAGCGGAATTTTTGTGATATTTTTGAATTTTTTATTTTTCATGGCGAATATTATATAAAAAATAATTAAATATTGAAATTATATTCAAAATCAATTTCAATCACTCTTTTTAACGGATCGATAAACTGAAACCGTAAAACGAAACAAAACGATATAAAAACATAAAAATAATTTTTGGCAAACATAAATCAAAATAAATTTTAATATAAAAAAATGCTACATTAATGTGAATCTTACTTTATCTCTAATGAAATTATCCAAATAACAAATATTTAATTCTCGAAATAAACGTGCTGTTACTTCTGTCTATAAAATTTTAGCATTACATAAGAGATCTATATATCTATTACATACATATATAGGTATTACATATATATAATATAAAAAATATAATCTTACCTCATGATAAATTAGTACAATGAATATTTAAAAGAATAATTTTTGTAGAATATAAAAGGATCAGTATTAAAGATCGTATAATTTTTTTATCATACGACATTTCCGACAAATTTAATGATATTAAATATATATATATAAAGTATACACAATAGTAATGAAAATTGTATTATTAAATTTAATAGAATTTGATAACCATATGCTTGATTAAGTTTACATGAAAATATAAAGATTTTAAAATGAATATATCTTATAAAAATAAAAAAAAATATATTAATAGAAAATAAAATAAGAATAATATTATTATTTTTATCAAATTAGAAAGATATTGGTATTAATAGAAAAAAGGAAATAATCTTAGGAATAGTCTTAAATACGATAATTAAATTTAGAAATAGTTTTAAGTACACTATAAAAAAAAAAAAATTTATAAATTGAAATAATAAAATTTTTCTTTAGAAAAACAGACAAAATTTTTTTGATTACAAATAGAATAAAAAAAAACATTTTTTAAATAAGAAAAAAAGAATCAGAATTCATATTAATGGAGTTATACGGAAGTATGTATAATTAAATATGTCATGATTTAGAAAACAAATTTTAGTAAATTTATCGAAATCCGTTTTGTCCATCAAATACAATTGATTTAATTAAATTTCAAAATATATTTATGTATATTTGAAATTTAAAATGAAATTAAAAATGTCTGAAAAACTTCATTTAATATTTTCGTTATCAATTTATATATCTCATAACATGAATGAAATATTTACAATTAATATTAATATTAATAAAATCAATAAAATATTGACAATGAATGTTATAATACTTTAAAGATATTTATAATAATGTGAAATTTATAAGTATTGATGTTAAATAATATTATTTTCAGTAAGAAATTGATTTTAATAGTAAGACTAATATAGTAATATTCCCATATCCGAATTAATAGGGAGATAATTAAAAGTGGTTGGATAGTTGAATTTTCGCATAATAAAACAATTATTTTTCTTTACGTTAAACTTTATTTATTCAGGTAAAAATTAACAAAATTAACAGTTTTTTTCTAAAGATTCCATATCTTTTTAATCATTAAATCACATAAATTTATTGTAACAAACTGGGTAGAATTACATTCTTGTTGCGCCTATATGTTTTCGTTTATTTGCGATTATGATACCGTTTCAGACTGAATCGATATGATTATATTTAATTAGCCGAATATAGGAAAGTATTTATATCATCTAAATATATTATATGTTGTAATCTAATTATATTGTGTAAACATTTAATATACATAATTATTATAATATACATAATTATATTATGTAAACATTGCTACAAAACATTGTGCGGATAATAGAACATCCGTATATTAGAATAATCAGATAATAGGGGTATAGATATGGAAATCTCACGATAAAGATTCATAGTAGAGAAAATCTCATGTATTATCTTGATATGAATCTTATTTTTAATTTACAATTTTTTCTAAACATAGATAATCAATACATTAAAAATATCGATACATTAAAAATAAATTATTCACTGTCTAAGGCTATCAAATTTTTCTCTGTATTAAATTATATAATATTACAAAACTATAGAATTCTATACATTGAAATTATCAAACGTATCTTGTAACTTGAAGAACATGTTGAACAAAATAATTTTTATTATAAAAGTCCATTATAATTATGAATTTATATGAAATATGTGATTGTATCTTATATTTTGTATTAATTTTGTTTGTACTTGATAACTGATATACATCTCTCATAATCTTATTAATTTTATGTAATTTATCTTCTAAAATTTTTAAAAAATTCAAATAATATGATATTGAAATAAATACATATTGTGAATGATAAATATTATGAATAATTATAAACTTATTCATTGTACTTATTATTCGCGAAATTTATAAATAGTTTATTCATTTTTCATATAAAAAACTCTTTTTGTTCTTAACGCACAAGTCTCTATTAAGCTTAAGCAAAGAACGGTGTTATCTGAGAAGACTGTCTTTGAGAATTTAGCCGACACTTATATTGTATATTTCTAATGTATTTCAGACTAACTGAATCGATCCTAACGATGATATATTCTAGATGCAACTGATTCAAATACAAATAATATTATTTTAGTTCAAGAAATTTATAAGAGACATGCGCCGATCTGTTTATCGTGAGATCTTTGTACACAGATCACCACCAAAATTTCTTCGAATTTGTATATCTCGAACTGGGCATCGACCACGATATTGGCGATTGATTATTGATTGGCGGATATTGATTATTGGCGTGTCCCGTTGGAAAACTGTGACTATCAAAACCAAGAAGGGATTTTTTCGAAGGCACAAACTTCATTTGCAAATAGAATCTCACGGTGATCACGTCATAATTTGTTCGCCGGATACGATTATAGATAGTTCGTGAACAATCGTGCTTTAATCGTCGAATACGATTATCTGCTATGACATTGTAAAAAATCCAACTTCCTAATATACGTTCCGACCGAGTAACCATCATCTTTAAAAAGTATACCATTTATTACGGAATCTGTCGAAGGATATTCGAGTATCCAGCTATTAGCTTACATCCACCAAAACGAATACATATATTACTATAATACGGGTGATTCCTGTGATTATCCATATTTTTACAATTTTCACAAAAATAAAAAACAAAGATTGAAAAAGTTCTATGTATTTTCATAATGTAATATGCAAAAGAAATAAGAAAAAATGAAGAAACAAAAAATTTTTTTTCTTATAAATGGAAAAAGAGAATGTTTTTTTTCAGAATTGTATTTGTAAAAAAATATAACTCTGTTATTTTTAGACAATTATATATTTACATTTCTAGAATTTAAAGTTCGCTAAAATTTTATACGCATATTTCAAATGTTTTGTAAACAGATACGCGCAATTATGTATAATCAAATATATTCATTCAGCTAAACGTATATTTTTATTTATTGTTTTCACTAGTTAACAGATTATGAGTCCAGATTACGAAAGAAACAATAAATAATTAAGTAAAGTTTACAGTTAAATTGAAAAAGCACGTGGATTAGTTATCCGGCTTTGAGCAAACGTGAAATATAATCCTAATCGTGATGAAAAATGAAACTTCGTATTAATAAATTGAAAGGATTGGAAAATTGGGCCTCGTGGAAATTTCAAGTGCGCGTTACTTTGAAATCCTACGATGCATGGGAAATAGTTGAATCAGTTCTTCCTGTGAATCAGTTTTTCCTGTACCAGAAGATGATGCGACAAATCGAGCACGCGCTGTCTAGATAAAACTGGACAATACAGTTCAATATAATCCTTACATCGGTAGATAAGAAATCACTTTTGCGTATTATCAATTGTGAAACAGCTAAGGATATGGAAAAAACTAGAATCTGTTTACGAGCAAAAATCCGATACTAGTATACATATGCTGCTGCAGCAATGTACAGTTATCAAAAGGAACCGGGTGATGATATCGCTATTTACATCGTAAAGCTCGAAAACCTTGCACATCAGCTGCAAAACATGAAAAAATTTCAAATCAAATAATTATTAAAATATTACTAAAATATTCATTACCTCCGTCATTTAAATACTTTATTAGTGCATGAGAATCCACTCAACCCAATGAAAAAACATTCACAAATCTTATTTCAAGGCTCACTATTGAGGAAAAAAGATTGCTTTTATTGCCAATAAGCATTAATGTAAGAAAAATTTCAAAAAAGGCAATGTTAGAGGCGTGTGTCGTTATTGTCACAAATCAGAACATTGGATCAAGGAATGCAGAAACCGAAAAGTAGCAACATCGAACGAAAAATATACAAGAAGGAAAGGAGAGGCGCTGATCGAAGCCATCTGTAGAATATAATTTAGAAACACCCAGTGACACATGGCACATGGATTCGGGTGTGATTGAGCATATGTCGTCGCGAATGGTTTTCGTCATATAAAAAATTTGACACGGTAGAGAATATTAAGATAGGCGATGGAAAATATATTCAAGCAATTGGATCAGGAAGTATCGACATTCTTGTTTTCAAGAAAAGAAAGGGTGCGAAAGTACCTCAGTAATGTTTTTCACGTACCAGAACTGAGTTTCTATCTTCTTTCGACGGCTCTTGATAAGAGACTACGACAATACTCCGACGACAAAAAATGCAAACTTCGTGAAGAATGGAAGTATTATTGCAGTGGGAGAAAGAAAAGGTAAGTTTTTCGTAATGAAATTTAGAATCATTATAGACGAGCAAATGTGCGCAATTGTTTTTTCTCCTCCACAAACGAATGGCTCGTCGGAATGTGGATCAAGTGAAGAAAATTCTAAAATCCGAGAATATCATTTTTAAGGACCAAAAATTTTGTTGCCAAGATTGCATTCTACGGAAAATGCACAGATGTTTTATAAACAGATACGCACAATTACGTATAATCAAATATATTTATTCAGCTAAACCTGTACATTTTTATTTATCATTTTCACTGCCCGGTCAATAAACTCAATGTATAATTGTACTTTTAATCCTTACATTCAATAAATTTTTCTTTATTTTTAATCAAGCAAGTGACTATAAATACTTTGATCCAAATTATCTTCTCGTTTTTGTTCCACTCATGCCTATTTGCTCGTATTTCTTTTAATCTATTAATAAATTCTATATTATGACAACGTAATAAAATTGAATTGAACGTATTAAATTTTTATTTCAGTAAAACTTAATTCCGAGATTTTCTTATTTCAAAGTTTTTTTTATAATTTTTATAGTTTAGCGATTATAAATTATTACCAAGCCATTGTTAGTTTTCGCTAATTGAACGAGCGTTTCACTAATAATAAAACTTAACTAATAATAAAAATTTATCATCTTTCAATATGTATAAAATTAAAAAAAAATATTAATAATTTATCATTATAGAAATATATACATATTTCTTTTTAAAATATTTAAGTTAAAATATTTTTACCAATATCTTTTTCTAATTAAAATATTTACTGTTATTTCTCTGATTAAAATATTTATCGTTATTGTTAATCGGAAAATGACATATTGATCGACTGAGACGTGATTTCATATTCATTTCATTTCGAATAACTTCAAGTGTTACAACTTTTTAAATTATATCATAAATATTGCCAAGATATGTTGATGTATGATATATAACATCGTTATTTCTGCGAAAATGTATTTTCTAAAATTTTTATTCAAAGATTTACGGAATTATTATATATGAAAGATTTTTAATAAATAAGACATATTTATAATTTTTAATTTTAATAAGCCAAATTAAAAAAAAACGGCTGTTTTAATTCAAAACGTCATTTCTTTTTCATTTTTTGCGCATAATATTCTGCTAAGTATTGATAGATATAATGGTTCTTTATAATAGTTTTATGTTAACATTCATTTATTTAAGAATTATAATTAGTAAAGTTTAATATTCAATAAAGTATTATATATCCCATTCGAATCTTCCAAGATTTTTTTCTATGTACATATATAATAAATTTTAATCGATACTAAATATATCATTACTAAAATAGATTTTAAATAGCAGAATAGATCGTCATCGTAGAATTTTAAAAGCATTGAACTGCTTTTCGTAAATATTCGAGATTTCGTAAATATTCGTTTACTTTCTTGTCTCTAATGTAACGTTATAAAAATAATTTTTTATAATTAAAATATATTTAATTGATCAAATATTGTTATATGTTTTAAATATTAAAAATAATTACAAAAAAATATCATTGATTTCGGTAATTTTTAAATATTTTAGATATTTATTTTAGATGTTTTTTGAATTCGTAATAAGTACGAAATATGGGATTAATATCGCGATCATTACAAGTTTGAACATTGTCGATTTCGCCAAAGAATTTTATACTTTATTCTTTAACTTTTCCCAATTCCGTTTTTCCCAAACTTTCTAAAAATAAATTTAATAATAATAAAGTTATTGTAGCTTTAATTTTAATAATAATTGATTATTAGATTTATTTCAATTTCCTCGCATGAAAAATTATTCTTTTTTAATTTCGAACGTGAACTTTATTTAAATTCAATTTTTCATTTTACAATTAACGATTCCGCTAAATGGAATAGATACGATCGTTTTTAAAAATTGAGAGTCATTGCTCTGTCTGTAAGTAAATCGTTATAATCGTTAAATTAGGATATAAGCTAAATAACGAGGTTCTGATAATATAAAATAAATAGAAGATGTAATTGTATATATTTAATGCGTCTTAAATATAACATCGATTTCTCGAAAAAATTGTTACTATTCAAAGATCGTTTATAATCGTCTTAGGATCGTGTTACGTTATTCTTTTCGCGATTCTATCTCGAACTCAAACTTTTGAAATAGCGATAAGTATAAAAAGCATGTAACGCGTACTTGAAAATCATTTACGATTGATATGTTGATACATCGAAGCTCGGAAAACTACGAAAAGAAATAACAGCTTTTCGTAGTATACGAAATTCTTTATCGATAAGTTGGTTTTTCCATCTCCAATAACAATTTTTGAAGATAAATATGTTTCGCGATTTATCGTTTGATCAGAAATTTAACGATTAAATACAAATTTACGAATCTTTTCCTGATCTTGCAATTTTGTTTTTTAAATAACTCTTTATATCTCCGTTACTCGTAACAGTATTATAAAAGTAAAGATTGATGGTAAACGGAGAATCCTATGACCCTATGAAGTCTTGGAACTAAAAAATATTATTTTTTCTAATAAACACGCTTCGTTTGTATCGTTATGACATTATCGATCGATTTATCGTTGATTTTCAAATACGAATAATTCGATAAAATTATTTGTTTTGCATCACGATGGAGTAACTCTCGAAATAATTACCAAATTTTGAAAGTTTTATAATCTCCAAAAAAGTAAAAAATAAATGTCAAAATTCTAATATTTTTTTCTTAACAATTTTTTTATTACAATAACGTACTATGAAATAATCGTAATCTTAGAAATAATAATCTTTAATTTTCAAAAATTTTGTCTAAAAATTTCATTTTTCATCGTTCTTTTTCATTAAATATTTTTTTAACAATGAACTTATTTGTATTAATATAATAATAGAAATTATTATATTACCAAAAAAACTGAAAGAGAGATTAAAATCATAAATAATTAAATTATACGTTATTCGATTTACCATCGTTGATAATTTATTATTAAGAATGTAACCATCAGCAGTAAATTTTGAAGGATGAAGAAGAACTTGTAATGAAAATTGTTGCACCTGAAATTATTGTTTATGTTTAATTTTTATTCTCTAAATGTTTTTATTTCCTAAACTGTTAGCGGGAATAATTTGTATTTGATATGTTTTGCTATGATAATATCTTTGAAAATATTTATATAGCATTTTCTAATATTCTAAACGAAGAGAAAGAATGTTCGAACGAGATCAAAAAATAAAATAAACATTCTAAATAAGATTAAAAAAAATATATTTGAATATATAATATATATATATTTGAATATATGATTATTACAACGATATATATATGTATAAACTGTGAAGTTTCATATTCAAAGATATTCGAATATGAATGTTTATAATTTAGTAAAGATTAAAAATCAAAATATATATCGTTGTAACGTTATGATTAAAATATAATTTTTTGAGTAGTATATAATGATAGAATAGTAATATTTTAACATATATCGATAATGATTAAGAGATCGGTAAAAAAAGAAAAAAATATATATATTATGATCGATCAATCGAATCAAAGCTTCCAACACGATCGTTATATTTGAATATATAAATATATAAATATATAAATTATTATCGGATATTTAGAAATTAACTCTCTTCTTATATTTGTATTTCGATCGATGTTTTTCAACAATCGTTATAAACGATATTATTACGAAATATCGATCGATGATACGAATCATAATATCACGATACAAATTTATTAAATATAATTAATTTAAATACAATTACAAATTTATTAATTAATATTAAATGTGCAAATAAGTTTTTTCCCTCTTTTTTTTATAATCGTAGCTTCTGAGTGAATTCGAATTACTTCCCGTTTTTGATACCATTCAAAAGAGCGTTTCTTTGTTTTTAAGAAGAGTCTTAACGAGCGCTTTAAAAGTTTCTTTCGTAACAATTTCAAACGATACGACGAAAGGGGAGAAGCATCATTCGCGTCATAGTTTATGCAGCACTGGAAGAGAACGCTGTATTTTACAAAACATAGAAAAAGTGGTACGAAAGATTTAAAGTCGGAAATTTTAATTTTGAAGATGACGATCGTTTAGATAAACCGAAGAAGTTTGATAATGGTGAATCAGAGGAATCACTTAACGAAAATCCGATCCAGTCGCAAGAAAAATTGGCAGAAAGATTGGGAGTCATCGGACGAACAATATCTTCGATTGAAAGAATTGGATAAGAATCAAAAGTTAGAATGATGAGTTCCACATGTTCTATGTGAATTAAACGAAATGAATGAGAAAAACAAACTCAAGATTTTTGCTACCTTGTTTTCACGACATAAAAGAAAATTTCTCTGCACAAAATTATTATTGGCGATGAAAAAGGTCTTATATGACAATTTCGAACGATGGAAATCATAGGTTAATCTCGGAGAATCGTCCGAGATTTGCATTGCAAAAAGTTTTGCTGTTTATATGATAAAATTTCTGAGGAATCATCTATTATGAACTACTTCTACTTGGAACGACAATAATGCCGAATATTATTAAAATCAATTAATGAATTTATACAACCAGCGAGAGCAAAAATAACTGTTTATAAGGACAAGGAACAAGACATGTAATTTTGCAACACAAATGTTCGGCCATCGCAAAGGAATGCGGGACACAATTTATGCGATGGAATGGGAAGTCCTACCACATGATATGTACTCTCCAGACTTGACTCCTGTCGGACTATTGTTTTTTTCTGTAATTGTTGGGAAAGTACTTCGACTAGGAAGAAAATATTCGAAAATGTATCAACGACTTCGTAACCAGCAAATAGCTGTCATTGTTCGGGAAAGGAATTTATAATTTACTCATCGGATGAGAAAAGGTTATAGAGAATGAGGAAGAATGCTTCGAGACGTAATCTTGTATCCGATTTACGTAATAAAATCTTAAATTTGGAAAAAAAGGAGAAAGAATTTATTTGTACACCTAATAAAATAATAAATATAATAAAACTGCATGTAAATTTATCGATTTAAATTTTTTCGATTTTAATGACAATATATGATGCACAAATAGACGATAGAAATCCCTAATCAGAATCTCTAGACAATATTTATATTTAGAATATATAATCGCAGTTCATAGTCACAATTATAATCTGAATTAATGAACTTTCCGTTAATAAAATCGTAACAGATTTTTGAAAGAAATAATAAATCAAAAATAAACATACATATATCTTTTTATACATTTCCTTATTTCTTCTACTTTCGTTACATTAATTTGTAATTTACGGTCGAGAGATTAATTATATCCTTCATATACGTTTACGTAAAAAAAAATATGACTACTTTTTTTTGACTTGATTAATTCGATATCTTATTTGTTTGTTGCACACATATATATAAATATATAAAAAAAAAAATACAGAAAAAAACAGTTTTGTGTTTTTTAAAAAAAAAAAAAAAAAAAAATAATAAATATCTTACATGTCTGATAAGATTTAATTAATAAATTATAAATGTTTCATAAAGTATTAGAAATAATAAATTAATTTTAATTTTTTTGTTAGATAGAATACTGATAAACTAAAAAAAAACAAAAGATGCGCGATAGTACCGTATCACATTTTTGTTTACTCAGTAAACGGAGTTATATAATCATCGTACTGAATACTGAATATTTGTTGGAAATAAATCTTAAATAAGTTAAATAACAAATAATGTAAATTTGCATAAATAAAAATCATAATTTTAATGATAATAATAAAATTTTTAAAATTTAAAAATTTTTTTAATGATAAATATATTTCATAGTAATATTATAATATTTATGATCATTGTATATTACATTATACTAAATTTCAGAAATATTCATTTCTATATACATTTAAAAGAGTTATATTATATACATTTATTTTTTATTGAGAAGTTCTATGTAAGTGATATTGCGATATATAAGTGACATTGCTACTGCATCTAGTTGAGAGTTTTTGTTCTTCAACTATTTCATTTTATATAATGCAAACTTAAAATGCTTACAACTAAATTAAATCTTAGATATATATGAACTATCTTCGTTATTTTGATATCCAATTTTCAAAATGTCCTATATTTTTATAAACATATATATTTATTATATATATTGTATATATAATATATATAATATAATATATATAATATATTGTATATATTATTATTTATTATTATTATTATATATTTATTAGTGCAATTATAAATTATCATAACTGCATCATGCAAATAATGTTTAAAAATTATTTGTCACAGCTTTGAAAAATAATTTCTTATCTTCAGATACTTTTAAATCTAAAACTAAAAGGTTAAAGAAATAATTGCAAAATTGATTTATGATTTTCAAATTTTCTTTTATTATCTCATATAGTATTCATTACAAAAAAGAAAAATTTCAAAAAAACCATAGATTATAAATATATTTTTCTCTTGATTCATTTTATTTAAAATACTTATATAGAGAATATCATCTTTTTTTTAAATAGAATATTTATTTACAGAATAATTCATTTTTAGAATACTATGAAATGATTTTTTTTAATGAATGTTAATTTACAGATTGATATTTTTTGTTTTAAGATATAAAATTTTCTTAAATGCTGCTATTGATATAAGAAACTTTTACTCGTGAAATATATTGCAATATATAAAAAGATTATTATATGCAAAATTCATAACAAATCTATTTTTAATTGATGGATAGTTTCAAGATTATGTTACATCAGAAAATAGATCTTATAATTAATTTTACATATCATCTACATAAACCAATGTAAAGACAATGACAAATAATTTATTAACATAAACTTGCATAAATAGAATTCAATAATATAATATCAAAGATATTTAATAAATAATTCAAAAATTAACGCTATTCGCTCATTATGTGTGAAGAAAACACTCAAAATGGTTATTTTTATATATATCAAAATTATGAAAATTAATAAAAAGAGAGGAATATAAAATTACTTTGGCAGAAGTAAGTCAAATTTAATCCCTATAAATGAATCTTACCTCATTTCTAATAGAATTATCTAAATAGCAAATTTCCAATTGTCGAAGTAAATGTGCTGTTATTTGTACCTATAAAATTCTAGTATTATATACGTATTTTTATATTAATTTTTCTTTATATAGTATAAATATAAATAAATATAGTCTTACCTCACGATACAAATTAGTACAATGATTATTTATAAAAATAATTTTTATTAAATTCAGAAAAGTCCATATTAAAAATCCTATAATTCCTATATTTGATAATATAGGTTCTGATATGTCGAATGATTTTAAATAAAAATATAAATTATAAAGTGTACAGAGTACTAATAAAAATTCCACTATTATGTCTAATAGAATTTGATAAGTATATGCATGATTATGTTCATGTGAAAGTTTAAGGATCTCGAAATGAATGTGCCTTTAATAGATAAAAAAAAAGAAATAAGTTAGAAATAGGAAATAAAATAATATTAATATTATTATTTTTTCAATCTGATAAATTGTTATAGAAAAAGAGGATAGCTTCAGATATTTTAAATAACATAAGAAAATAAATTATAAATTTTAATGAAATTTTTCTTTCGGAAAACAAATATAAAAAAATCTTTCTGATTTATTGTTATTGTATCTATAATCAAAAAATGATATATATACGATTAAAACATGTAATCCCGGACATAATTTTCGATTTGTCGCATGTAAAAATATCATGATAAATATAATGATATCATAATATGATATAAAATATCACAAATTTAATATATCGATAATATTCGTACATGTTCATATTTTTATATTTATTATACTACATTTTTCGTAAAATTTTTTATAAAGAATATATCGTGTCTCATGATGTTCATTTTGATTAAAAAGTTGATATTATTTTTCTACTTTTCTTCTATCTTTCTATATATCTTTTATTTGTAGTGACAATATTTTTATAAAAAATTCATCGTTAAGCGAAAAAGATATTAAAATTTCACTTTTTCGTATTAAAGTATTAAATATTTGTTAGAAGTATTACACAAAGATGATAATAATTTACTACGTTATTCATTAAGATTAACGATTCAATAAGATTATATAGAAATATTATATACTAATATCGTAATATGTTAAGTAATGTTGTATTAAGTATGTAATGTAATATTATATAAATTAAATATTGTAATAAATTAATCTGTTTTTACATTAGTCATTGAACCAAGTAAAAGACTGATATCGCTAAATATATCATGATTCAAAAGATGAATTCCGGAATACTAAAAATTCATCGACAAACTTTATTTAATATTATATCATATCTAATCGATTTATTGAATCTTCAAAGATACTTAATTTTATTTTTTAATATTATTTTATGATTCTTAAAAATATCTAGATGATAAGAACATATTGATTGATCTCGTTTAATATTCTTCCCAATAATTTATTTAATATGAAAGAAAATTAGATAAATTTTAAAGTACTTAAAAAATATATTGACATTTAAAATATATTGTTCAAATCAATAAAACATTTAATAATGGACATAGATGAAATTTGATATCAGTAATGACATTTTCAATGAAAAAAAAATTGATTATAATATCTAATTTGCTCGATGTTACTACATTATTATTAAGATGTAATTATTTGTGAGACGGATAATCAAGATATTAAAAATATCCGAAGCTATTAATTAATATTACAAAATTAGGAAATTCCAGGTATTGCTGTAAAATCAAACATACCTTGTAATTTGAAGAACATATTGAATAAAATATTTTCTATCGTAGTAATCCATCAGAATTACAAATTTACGTGCAATACGTGATTGTATTTCATACCTTATATTAATATCATTTGTATTACATAACTGATGCACTTCTTTCATAAGCTTATTTATCTTATATAACTTATCCTGCAAAATACTTAACAATAATTCAAATAATATCTCAGATGATCGGAGCATGCGTTGTCAATAATTATAAAATCAATCATATTTTTAGAAAATTACAATTTTTAGAAAAATGAAACAAAGGTAAAAATATCTTATGTATTTCTATAATTAAAGAAACAAAAAATTTTTTTTATAAATCTAAAAATAAAGAATAATCTCTCAAAAATACATTTTAGAATAAAGAATATAAATTTAATATTTTCGTAATTAATATTTAGATAATTTTTCTTTATTTTTAATCGTAATTAAGATCGAATAATTAGAATAGAATTCAAATTATTGATTTGATCACGAAACAAAATAAAAAAATCGTATAAAAACTTCTAATATTTAATTTTTCTATTGTAATTTATTTTTTCGCGAGACTTAGATATTTGTTTCAAATTAAATCAATTCGATAATTATAATATGGATATTTGATTAATCATAGCATCGATGAAAGATGAAAGTACTATTTTTTTAACACGATAATTTTTAACAGTGGATCTTCATCATCGTTTAAGAAATTTTAAATTAATTTAAAATTATTATTATGGTTAACATTAAATCCTAATTTTGATATTATTGAAGATCTAATTTTATTTTGAGAAGATAATTTACGAGAAACCAAAAACTAATTATGCTATAGAAATTAAAAAAATACAGAAATAGAATAGAATTTACTCGAATAAAAATGAAAAAAAACTATTATTAAATAATTAATGTTTATTGCCGCTTGATTACAAATAATTGAAAATAAAAGAGAATTAATTGAATATTAAATAAATAATAAAAAATATTAAAATTATATAATTGATTTTATTGTAGTTATTCTATTTATCTTTTAAAGTACAATTTTAAGAGAATATTCTTTTTCTTCTTCAGATTTACGAAAATTTCTTCAAATTCTTGTTTTTTTCTTAACATTTTTTATTTTTTCAACATTATTGAAATATATATATACATATACTTTTAAAGAAATTTGATTTTAAGTTCAAAAATATGATATTTATTTATTTATTTAATTTTAAATCCATAATTATTAAGTTTATAATTTACCTTACAAATATGGTAAAAGTAAAAATTCCTAATGTAGTAGTTATTATTGGTATATATATAAGCAAAATTAAATTGAATTCTCGTAATTTATAGGTATAAATATACCAATACCAATTTAGTGAGATAATGCTTATTATTATTATGCCGAAGATAATTAATATTTGTATAAGTTGAAAAAAAATTTTTCGATAATTTTTTTCAATTCCAAATGATTGTAAGATATTATCTATTTGTTCACATTTTGCAATAATTTTTCTTGAACGCTGTAATAGAAAAAGAAGAAAAATATATAGATGAAAAAAATAAAAATATACTAAAAAAGTGAAAAAAATAATAAGTTATTGATATGTTCGAAATTTTTTATTTTTTGATTCCAGGAATCAAAACGAACAAAAAATTAAGATAAAATTATTAGTTGAAGCTTTTTCGATAAGTTGAAAACAAATTTGGTAAAACATAATAAATAAAATTCCCAAATTTTAATATATACATTTTTTTGTTTTAGCCTTTAAAATTGATCATTCAAAAGAAAAATCAATATTAATTTTATATATGAGAAAGAAAAATTTTATAAAATAAAATAAAATTTATAAAATACTGTTTATTTGTTTTATTGCGTTTATTTAAAATAAAATCATGAAATTATTAAGCTTAATAAATTTTTAATTTTCTCGGAAGGTTGCAAGTACTTTTTGGAATAACAAATCACATATTTGCAATATTTAGTATGTTATATTATTTTTTCTATATTACATTAGCATATTTTCTTAAAATTCAGTGATAATTTATGATTTCACTTTTGCAAATAATGATTATATCGCGGATAACTCACATGTTATTTCAAAATAATAATTCGTGATAACAGAAAAAAATAAAAACGATCGTTTATGTTTACCAAGACTTTCATAATCATCAATTTCTTCTGTCATTTTCTCAAATCGAAATTTTGACAAATTTATTTTTCCGCGCTATAACTTTTATATATCCGTTTCCTTTTGCGACTTTTTTTGGAAAAATTGTGTAATGAATGAGAAATTAATCGTCATCTGACAGCTAATAACATTATGTCTATTTCAAGAAAGCTAATTCTCATACTCGGTGCTCATTTTAATATTTGCATCGAATTACGAGTCGTTGATTCAGCGTACGACTCAACGATTAACATATTTATTTCTTATATATTTTGATTTTTATTTTATACAGCGTTGCCATTGCGATAATTAGATATTTTCTAGATTAAAATTTTATCCGATTCAAGTCTATTGTTTTTTTTATTTTCAAAACCAAGAGAAATAAGTAAAATTTGACTATCGGACGAAACCTAAATTATATCTTATTATTAAAAAATTTTGATATTATTTTAGACCTGGAATTTTAGACCACATTCAGGCATTTCATTTTAACATTTCACCAGCATTGCAATTTGCTTTTTCAATAGTTAAATAACAAATTGAAATCACGTTTCGAATGTATCGATGTTATTATAAATTTATCACATTCGTATCGCTAATATCTAAATCGCTTACTAAATATCGTTTTTTAATTGAAAATCATGCGATTAATATCATACAATCAGTTATTTATTTACACCTCGTTATATTTAAACTAATGTGTTAATTTTTTCTTACGTTATTTCATTTAACGGTATAATATATGGAATAGTATATAGAATTGATCTTTTTACTAGAGAACAATATACCATGGTACATGAAGTTGCTTCGTTAAAATGTATGATATTGAAATTTTAAAAAGCATTATTCATTAACGATATTATATTTTTTATTTTATGCTTAATAAGAGACCAACGATCGATAATAACGGAGAATTTTTTGAAAAAACTTTTTTGAATTGTAATATTAATTATAAGGCGTTAATGATAGCGAAGAATTTTTTTCTCATAGTTTTCCACATCGTTCGACTTTTAACTAGATTTGATTATTATTAAATGTATAATGAAACGATATGTTATTAAAATGTTTAAATATCGAATATTCGTAAATATTATAAAGAATACGTACAATTAAAAGATTTTCCTTCTAAAATTATTTTTCAGTATTTTTAAATACTTTTCTTTTTTGAAAAATTTGATATTGACTTCTAAGAGTCGTCGAAAATTGAAACATTAATCTCGTCGAATATTTACGAGTAAAATATGATATAGCGATATCAACGTCATATTTGATATCTATTATTATAACTGATCATTATATCATATATATTGAACTGATCGTAATTTCAATCGATTATTAAAACACGGAACAGATATAGAGTGATATCGCTTGAGAATGTGTCATTTTCGAGAAAAAAATTTTTGGAATTATATATTTTTAATTATACCAATCTCGATGACAACGAGATTATCTTATTTGATAAAAATTATTACAAACATTTGCGAATCAATTTCCCGGATTCCATGTTTCATTAGTCGTTTATGTGTACATCAAAAACTCATGATCTTGCGAAATGAATATGAAGGGAATTTAGAGGATACAAACACTTGGTAAAATTCGAAAAAAATTGAAAGATTTTTTAATCTGAAAACATTTTGATTTTGTGAATTATTCTAAGAAAATATTATAATTATTGAACTAATAGAATGTATTTTGGAACTTTATAAAATTCTTAAATTTTATAAAATTAATAGAACTTTAGAATTCATTCAATGATAAATATAAACTTTCATATGAATTTTACTGTTACTATTTAAAATAGAACTTATTAATAAATTTTATTACTATATGCTATAGCTCACGAACGAATTGAAGTTAATATCGTATAAGATTATATTTTGCATTTTATTTCTATATTCCGCAGAATCCAAAGATGTTGAATTTGAAATATTTTAAGTCTGTCATAATATATAAGAAAGTAGATTTCTGATTTAGTTTACTTATTATATATTTAATATTTAAATAAATAAATTGTATGCTTGTGTAAAAAAATTCTATATAATAGCAATCTTTTTTTGTAAATATTTTGAAAACTAAGATCTAACGATTATATAAATAGAAAAAAATTCTTCAAAATTTTCATTTCTACAATATATCCAAAACATATACAAAAATTATCAAAATTGAAAAGAAAGTCTCTTTTCTAGAAAATTACCAAAAAATCGAACATCAATTTTTTCTAAAATATTATTATTATAAAAAAAAAGAAATTTTTCCTTAAAAAGTAAAAATTTAAAAACAAATCTCATAAAAAAACTCCTTTGAGTCGATCGAATTTTTAAAATTGAAGAAAAATAGTAATTTAAATATCGGTGAGTTTCGCGAAAAACTTAACGTTCAATTTATGCTAGTACGAATAAAATAATTATAAGACAAAAGTATTTTATATTAATGATTAAGTTACGCTACGTTATTTATAATTTTTTATAAAAGTAATATATTCAATTATGTCATGTTTTAATAATATAATATAATAAGTATTATTAGATGATATACTATGATATAACTATAAAATGTAATATATTTTAAAATTTCTCAGTAATAATATTATATATTATATTTCTGAAATATGATAACTTATATTAATTAAAATTTTGAATATTCATTTTGACAAATAACTTTTGCAAATTAAATGAAAGAGAAATGCATATGAATCGGATAAAAAATAAAGATAAAGAAATATTAAATTTAATTTGCTTAATTTAATTTAATTAATTTCATTTTATTCGATATATTTGAAATTTGTTGTTTTTTTGAAAAAGTTTTATTTCTAAGAATTATTAGGAATAACGATATACGATATATTAGAATCAATAATAATCGAGACATTAAAACTGTAATAAATATATTAAAGCAAAATTTTTTACTAATATTTATATTTTTTTTATTTAATTAATTATTATGTATATTATTATTATTTTAAAAATACTTACTTCTGTATTCAGCATTCCAAGAACTATAAAAGTCATAACGCATATAATATTAATAAATGATGTTAGTTTATAAATAATTTCTTGGTATGCGAGCCAATTTTTGTAATCTGTATTTATTATTGCATTCAAAAATATACTATATAAAATGACGCATATACCAACGTATATTATACTCCAGCCATATCGTAATCGTCCTTTAGATTCAAATACACGTAAACCAAATATTTCATTAATGATAATGATAGGTAATAGCGAAGAATATTGGGTTTCTGGTATCCATGCTAAAATTTTTGTTTTAAATATCTCAATTGCGTCTAAAAGTATACATATTTGAATTTTGATAATCAAATCTATAATAATAGTATTTTTACAAAATTATGTAATTATATTATATAAATTATAAGCTTATAAAAAATGATTATATAATATATAAATTTAATAACATAATATGATATAAAAATTATATAATTTTTTTTAAATCATATAAATCTTTATAAATTAAAATGGAAATCAGAAAAAAAAATCAACGTATGAAAGTATCAGCGAGATGACATGTTTAACAAAGAGAATATTTTTTTATCGTTATTTTTAAAAAAATTGTTTTCTTATAAGAAAAAAAATATCACATGTACATATTGATATTTACTTATTTTTCATATTTTTCTTAGTTCTTTTTATGTAAATAGTTATATATATAATTATTTGTTAAAAAAATTATATTTATTTATCGTAATAAAAATTTTTATCGATTATCACTCTTTCTTTTTATGTTTCTTCTAAATTGTCAATTATACGTATATTGCAAATTATAAAATGAATAAGTTTACCTATTTATATGTTGTCATAACCTTTTTCGCATCTCATTTACGGCTAATACAATTAAAGATAATCATCGTGTCATCTAGAAATTCTATTTAAAATTGTATATCGATGTAAACTTCTTGAGATTGATCAAAAATTGCAGATGTTTTATTTATTTATCTATGAAAGTAAAATTAAAATAGACAATACAATTTCTTTTTTAAATATTAACTTCAATTTAATTTTTTTCAAGATGAATCAGCAATTATGTTTTTGTATATTATTAGTTAGAAAGTTAAATCTTCTTTTTTCTTCTAATTTTTTTGTTTTTTCCCGATATATCCGCGTTTTTTGTATGTTTTTATGTAATATTTCACGTTTGAATAATATTTTAAATGTTTGTAACATATTTCGTTTCTAACTTTATTGTAAAAGTTATTGGATTTTACGGTCATTTTTATAACTTATAATAAATTAAAACTTATATTAAATTAGCGATACATAATGTTTTTCTTTAGTATCTTTATAGTATTACACTTTTTAATTATAGATTTTATAAATTTTTTCTTGATAAAAATTTTTGTTATTTCTTATAAATTGTTTTCCTCAAAACAATTTAATAAAAGTTTAGAATTTTATTTTACAAAAAAATTATGATTATTGATAATCAATATATATTTTTTATATTTTACATTTTAGTTTGTGTCTATTTTTTTTTCTTTTTTTGTTTTCTCATATGTTTTAGATCAAAGTTTGAAATCAAAATTTATTTTTAAGGATATCATGTTAGCTATTATGTGACATATTATTACTATTTTATAATAATATCAATAGATTTTTTTATTGGTATCTTTGATTTATGCGATCATATATAATTTGATTAAGTTATATTTTTCACTATGTATGTAATTGTTCATTTATTTCGTTATTTTGATATTTATTTCTTGCATTTTAAAAGTTATCACTTATTTATAGTGTGATTATGTTTATCTTATATACCATAATACATCATCAGATTATTAAAGTAAGTCATACAATAGTTTTAATCTTAATAGTAACTGATTATTAACATTGATTATTAACATATTTCAATTTTCTTGCATAAAAGATCCAAATTAGTTCTCTTCCTTAATTTCAAATGCAAAATAATTTCACTCAAATTCAGTTGTTGGTCTTATGATTAATGATTCTATTGAATGAATATGATCGTATTTAAAAATTGACAATTGTTGCTCTGTTGCGGATGATTGTTAAATTATTAATAATTTATTAATTGTTATTATTATTATTATTATAATTGTTAAATTATTAATAATAATTATTAACAGTAAATTGTTATAACTGTTATATTACGATATAAAGCTAAATAATATAGTTCTAGTAATATAGAATAAATAAAAAATAGAGCTTGTATATATTTAATACGTCTCAAATATAACATTTATTTTTTGAAGAAATCGTTACAATTCCAAGATATTTTATAATTATCTTAGGATTATGTTAAATTATTTCTTTTGCGATTCTATTTCGAATCCAAACTTTTATATTTAACTTCTCGATATAATTATAATTGAGTAAGTATATATATATATATATTTTTAGAATTATGATAAGTATAAAAAGTATATGATACATATTTCGAAATCGTTTACAGGCTTACGTATATTATGATGAAAGAGAAGAAATAATGTTTTTGAATCCATATTATATAAAATTTTATTTCTTATAATAGGTTTCTCTTATGAATAACAATTTTTGAAGATAAACATAATTCGCGATGTTACCTTCAGGAATTGATTTATAAATTTTTATCTGTTTCCGCAATTTTCTCTTTTAAATAAATTTTTATACTCTGTATCTAATACTATATATTAATACTAATAATATATCTAATACTCATAATAGTATTATAAGAGTAGAGATTAAAAAGTTGATTGTAAGATACAGTCATGGAATTCTATGATACTATAAAGTCTCAAAAATTAAGAAATATATTTTTTCTAACAAACATTTATGTATTATCATTTAAATAAATGATTTAAATCGTGATGGAGTAACTTTCGAAATTTAAGAAAATTTTAAAAGTTTTCAAAAGAGGTAAAAAATGAATGTGGTAAACATTGCCGGTCAAAATCTCGATAATCTCTTTATTATAATAAAATATAACAATCACAAATCATGATTTTAAAAGTAATAAACTTTTGATCTTGAAAGGTTTTGTCTAAAGTTTCAATAAAGTTCAGGGACTTATTTGTATTAATATAATAATATATATATAAATTATGAAGTGTGATATTCAAAAATATTCGAATATGTATATTCCCTTTAAAGATTAAAATTTAAAATACGTATCGTTGTATAATAGGGTTAAAATATAATTTTTTGAGTAGTAATATTTTAACGTACATTCAATGATAATAAAAAAAGAAAAAAAGACACGTATTGTGATTAATCGGATAAAATTTCCAAAACATGATTGTTATATTCGAATATATAAGTAAATTATTGCTAGCCGATCAGAGCTCGATAACGTTTTTTTTGTTTATGAAATGTACTTATTGTCTAAAAAAAATTTTATCGTTTTTAATTATACAAATTTACATAATTTAACAAAAATATACCTTAAGCAAGGTATATATATTACCGTTAGACATCGAATAGTACAGGTTGCAGCGAGGGTAATTTTGTTATTGAGAAAAGACGAGCCTTCGCTTTATACGAATATAACGAATTATATTCATTGGAAACAATTTAATGCGATCGAAGTCTACATTTTTTTTATTGCATGATCCGGTATTTATCACGAGCGATAAAAATTTCGAAAAAACTGTGCATCGCAAATTTTTCTCTCGAAAAAAATAATCTTATCTTTGATTAAATTAACTTCACTTAAAATGTAGAGATTATCACTTTTTTAAAAAAATATTTATTTACGGAATAATTCTTTTTTTACAAGTTGCATATTACGAAATGATATTCATTTATTGAATGTTTATTACAAAATTTTTTTAGGATATTGAATCTTTCTCAAATTTGAGCTACTATTGATATAAAAAGCATCGAGCATCGAATCAAATAAAGTAAATTTAACATCTTTTTTTGAATAGTGATTTAGGATTCCTTTGAAATTTTTGTTTTTCATGATAAATACTATACGATATAAAAAGAAGAGTTTTACTTTGAAAATCAAAGATTGCAATTATTAGCAAATTTAATTTAATAAATTTCTATTGATTCTATGAATCATCTCTAATATCAATATCGAATCAGTAACAAACAACTTGTCATATCTTGCATAAACGGAATTCAAAATATTTTATAAATTATTCAAAAATTAGAATACTCGTTATGTATGTAACATTCGAAATGATTATTTTTATATATATCAAGATTATACGAACTAATAAAAAGGAAAAAATACAAAAATAATCTTTGGCAGAAATAAATTCAACGCATCTTTCCTCATCTGTAATAGAATTGTCTAAATAGTAAATTTCCAAAGTAAATGTGGAAGTAAATATGCTGTTATTTTTACCTATAAAATTCTAGTATTATATATATTTTTTTATATTAATTTTTCTTTATATAGTATAAATAAGTATAGTCTTACCTCGCGATACAAATTAGTACAATGATTATTTATAAAAATAATTTTTACTAAATTGAGAAAAGTCCATATTAAACATCCTATAATTTCTCATTTGACAATGGTTCTGATATGTCGAATGATTTTAAATAAAAATATAAATTATAAAGTACTGATAAAAATTCCACTATTATATCTAATTCTCTATTATATCTATTATATCTATTATATCTATTATACTATTATATCTAGAATTTGATAAGTATATGCTTGATCAAGTTCATGTGAAAGTTTAAGGATTTCGAAATGAATGTGCCCTTAATAGATAAAAAAAAAGAAAATAAAATAACATCGATATTATTATTTTTATCAATAACTTATAGATAATAATAGGAGAAAAATGTTTCTTTCAGAAAACAAATATATAAAAAAACTTTCTAATTTATTTGATTGCGTAAAGATTGTGTAAATCTTTATACAATCAGAAAATGATACATACAATCAAAAAATAGGTGGCCCTAAATATAATTTTTAACGTATACATAACGTATACATAATTTTGCATATTCGAATATAACTTAAAAATATCAGAATAGTGTAATATAATATAAATATCAATATTTGTACTGTTCAGTATCAGTATTGTTCATTTTTATATCTATTATATTATATTAAATTTTTCGAAAATATTTTACATAAAGGATACATCGTATCTTATAATATTCGTTTCTATTAAAAAGATTTTATAATTTTTTTTCACAATATATTTTTGTAGCAATTTTTTTATAAAAAATTCATCATCAATTGGAAGAGATATTAAAATTTCATTTTTTCGTATTAAAATATTAAATGTTTTTTTTAAATATTATGCAAAAATGGCAATAGTTTATTGTATTAAGATTAAGATTATATCAAAGTATTTATATTAAAAAATTAAGTAAATTCTGTTTCTATATCGATCATTGAAAACCGATAAAAATCCGATATCGCTAAATATAATAATATCGCTAAATATAATCACGATTCAAAGAACCAAAGAATTTAAGTTCCGGAATATTAAAATTTTATGTTATATCTAATTGATTTATTAAATTTATTAATTTTAAGGGAAATTTAATTTTATGTTTTTTAAAATTATTTTGTGATTTTTAAAAATGTCTGGAAATATTAAATTTATTTTTTGCCAATTTTGTGTCAATATAATATGAATGAAAATTTGTCGAATGATGTTTATAAGTTTTAAAATATGTCGAATTGTTATTTAAATTAATAGAACATTTAATAATAAACGTTGATAAAAATTAATATCAATATATTAATAATATTACTATTATATCTATAATTTATTTAATTTTATATCCAATTTGCTTAATATATATGATTTTACTACATATTATTCTTTATAGTCATAGATAATATAAAATATTAAAAATTTTAAGAGTTACCTATTATTTGAGGTATCACTTTTCGATTTTTTAAAAATTTAAAATAAATAAATTAAATAAATGTTAATCGAAATTAAAGTTTTTTCATTAAATTAGAAACAAATTTATATTAAATAAAATGAAATGGAAAAAAAATTAAATCGCAGTATGACAGAAACAGAATAATCTTATATATTTATACTTACGTTATATAGAACAAATTTAAATTGTTAAAATCTAACAAATTAATCTTATCCAAAATTCTTACGTGCTAACTTTTATGTTTGTTTTAGCTTTTAAAATCGATCATAAATTAACCTTATATAGGTTTGAAAAAGAAATTTCGAAATATTGGTTTCTTTTATCGTAGCATGAAATAAAATCATAAAAGTCATTGAGTTTAATAGTAAATTTTTAATTTTTTTACAAGTGCCTTCTACAATTAAGGATAATAAGGAAGACCGAAACGATTAGATTTTTATGATTAATCAATTTTTTTCATTATTTCTTTAAATCAAAATTTCAATCTGCTCACTCTCAACGATATGTCCATTTTTTATTTTTTTCGACTTTTCGTGAAAATTATATATAAATGAGAAATAACTCGTTATCTGATAGACAGCAATATAAAGCGTAATTCAAGGAATATTCAGAGTTAATTCTCACATTCGATGGTTGATTGAATTCCGATATCAATTTAATTGAATCATAATTCTTAATTGAAAATGGACTCGATATTCGATATATTTATGTTATATAAATTTATTTCATATTGTATTATCATTGTTATAATAGTTGTTATTTTTTTAGATTAAAATTTCACTCATTTGTTACTATCATTTATACTATTCTTTTTTTTTTACTATAAATTAAAAGATATAAGTAAAATATTAGATGAATATCACAAAAATTAAAATTATTTAGTCATTATGTGTGAAGAAATGATTATTTTTATATGTATCAAAATTATGAAAATTAATAAAAAGAGAGGAATATAGAGTTACTTTGGCAGAAGTAAATCACAGTAAGTTCAAATTTAATCCCTATAAATGGATCTCTGATAGAATTAATATTAATCTAAATAGCAAATTTCCAATTGTCGAAGTAAATGTGTTGTTATTTGTACTTATAAAGTTCCAGTATCGTATACATATTTTTATATTAATTTTTCTTTATATAGTATAAATAAGTATAGTCTTATCTCGCGATACAAATTAGTATAATGATTATTTATAAAAATAATTTTTGCTAAATTGAGAAAAGTCCATATTAAACATCCTATAATTCCTATATTTGACAATGATTTTGATACGTTGATCGATTTTAAATATTTTGATTATATTTTATTGTCAAAAAGTTACGCGTTTAATATTACTTTGAATTTCTGATTATATATTTTACGATAAATATTTTATTTATCGGTATTGTAAACTTATTATATTCGTATCATTCATCGCTAAAGATCGTTTTTTTAATCGATACAGTAGATAAATATAAAATATTAACATATACGGAACGCAATATCAACGCATTATTTGATACTCGATTATATTTAAATTGTACGATGTGTCAAAATTAATTCTTCTTTATATTATTTCATTTAACGAGTTAATCTTTTCGATAGAGAATAAAATATCACGGTGCGTGTAGTTGTTTTATCAGAATGTATTAATACGGTATTAAAATTTTTGAGATTATCTTTAGCAATATTTATATTATTTAAAACAAAACTAGGATTGATTTACGAAGCAGCTGGACAACTTGAATTTCATTTTCATAGTTTTATTTTTAACAGTTTAATAGTAATTTACTATTAAATTATCGTTTCAAAAATTACATCCGCGTATCAAATGTTTTGTGACGAATATAGAAATGGTCGTAAGAATTTCCATACGTTGCAACACGATCCTGCAAAGTTTCATCTTTCGAAACTGCTTTCCAAACTGCGACCATTGGTTTTTTATAATTTGTATTTCCGCGAAAAGTAATAATCGAAGGATACAAACCGATATCGATAGATAAAATTATTAGCATAGATGCAATTCAAAGCAAGTTAGTTAAAAATTAGATAGAAGTAATGATAAATGAATTAATTTAATTCATTTAATTTATTACATTTAATTGTTTATATTATATTAACACATATAAAAAATTTTATACAATGATATACAAGATATAATAAATAACGATCCTTTCTTGCAAATATTTCGAAAACTAAAACCGGATGATTATAATTAAAAAAATAATATAAATTATAATTAAAAAAAAAATTAAAAAATGTTGATCTCTATATCATATGTAAAATTATCAAAGTCATCGAGGAAACTTCTTTTCTAAATTATCGAAAAATCATATATTGATTTTTTAGTCATTATTCTAAATAAAAGAGAATATTTTTCTTAAAACATTAGAAACAAATGTTGAAAAAGAATTTTTAAAATTTAAAAAAAAAAATATTGAAAAATTAAATATCAGCAATATTCTTAGATAAAAACTTAGCGTTTAATTTTACGCTAGTATAAGAAAAATAATTATAAAATAAAAATATTTTGTATTTTTGATACTACGTTAATGTTATTTTAATTCCTTAAAAAATATAATCAATTATACTATGTTTTAATGATATAATAAATATTAATTCTAAAATAATATATTAAACATATTTTTATATAATATTTTAAAAAATTCTCATCGATAATGATATATATTACATTTCTAAAGATAAAATTGATTATATAAAAAATGTAATAGCGCTTGCTTTATGATCTTACAATCTACAACAGAATGTTTAGTTATTTATCTCGATGAGTGAATTTTGTAAATTTAATTTAAACGAAAAAAAAGAAATGCACATGAATTGAAAATAAAAATTATATATATATAAATAATAATATAAAAAATATATATAAATAAAATATGAAAATAATATTAAATAAGGAATCAGTTAAATTTAATTTGCATTTTTTTATTCGATATATTTATTTTGAAGTTCTATTTTTAAGAATTAAATTTTTTTCTTTAAACATTTTTTATTTTCTTTATTAATTATTCGATAATTGCATTATTTTATATTATTATAATTTTAGAGATACTTATTCCTGTATTCAGCATTCCAAGAACTATAAAAATCACAAAGCGCGTAATATTAATAAATGATGTTAGTTTATAAATAATTTCTTGGTATGCGAGCCAATTTTTCTAATCTGTATTTATTATCGCATTCAAAAATATGCTAACGTATATCATACCTCAACCATATCGTAATTTTGATTCAAATACACATAAATCAAATATTTCATTGATAATAACAATACGAATCAACGAATTATATTGGCTTTTTGGCGTCCATGGTAAAATTTTTGTTTTAAATACCTTAATTATTATGTCTAAACGGTACGTATAAATGATAAATAAATGTGTAAAATAATAATTTATACAAATTTTTATAAAAATATTATATAATATAAAAATTAAATATGTTTTTTAGATTTTTAAATATAAGACATATTAAATATCTCAAATGTAAAGGGTAAAAATTTTAAATTTAATATTATGTCTTTCTTCGTATAGTTCTTCGATTATGATAATACAATCTCCGTAAATTAATATGAATATCTATGAAAATATCGATGAAGTAATGTCATAAAAATATAATATTTCGTCGTTAACAAAAAGATTTGTTTCTTTCATTATAAAAAATTTCGCATTTATATATTATATATATTACTTATCCTTCGTATTCTGTTCGTATGAATAATTATATATATTTATTTATTTAAAAAATTATATTTAATTATTCTAATAAAAATTTTATTTTTTTTTATTATTAATCTTTCTTTTCAATGTTCTTTCTAAATTGCCACGTATTATTGCAAATTATAAAAAATGATTAGTTTCATCTATTTGTACGTTGTCATAATTTTCTTCGCAATTCATTTATAGCTAATGCGATTAAAGATAATTATCATTTAAAATTCTATTTAAAATTGTACATTGTCGACATAATGTTCTTTAAACTGATCGAAAATTGCAGATGTCATTTTATTTATTTATCGATAAAGATAGAAATTAAAACGAAGAACATGATTCTTTTAAGAAAAATGTTAATTTCAATTTAATTTCTTTTAAGATTAATTAGTAATTATATATTATTAGCAATTAATGAAAATTAGAGAGTTTCAAATCTTTTTTTCAATCTATAAAGATCCGTATTTTCTGTTTTCTATGTTTCGATATTTCAAATGTTTAAATATAATATATATTTTTTATAGAAATGTTTTTCTCATAAAGACATTAGAATTTCATTTTATAAAGAAAATTGTGATTATTATATTCGATATTTTTTTTACATTTAGTTCACGCGTTTTCTTTTTTTTTTTTGTTTTCTTATATATTTTTGATCAAAGTTTGGAATCGAAATTAATTTTAGAATTATTTCATATAGCTACTATACCGTATTGTTATGTTGTTTTACAGTAATCGGTGGATAATTTTTTTTTTCGTATGATTTGATTAAATTATATTTTTCGTTGTGCTTTATCTAGTTATTTACTTATTTCGTTGATCGTGTTTCGTTTTTTTTTGTATTTTAAAAATTATCATTTATTTAATTGTAATTAGTAATTGGTTTTACGGTATCGCTGTAGAATTTATTACCAGTCTATGAGTATTACCGTCTATTTTAATTTTATTAATTTCGTTTTATTTTTCTCTCTTTTTCGATGTAAAACTATAATTCATTGAAAACGATTTTAGATATTTTTATAATCTTTATATCGTATAAAAATTATAAGTACTTACATAAGTACTATGAAATTATAGAAATTTTTAAATATATGTCATAACCGATAATAATTTATTAAATTTTTTAATCAAAGAGAAGAATTATTATTAATCAGATAAAATGCTAAGATACTTTTTGTTCCCAATTTTCGTAATGAATTTTTTTATTTTTTTTTAATTTGATTTGTTTTATGTCTTGGATTGAGTTTACTTACTTCGATATTTGTGGTTGCTGTTAAATTTAGAATAGCTATAATAACGTTAATTATAGTTATCATAAATATATAGATCTATATAAAATGATTTTTCTCGTTATTTAACTAAGATCTGTTTTCTGCGAAAGATAGAGAAATAATTAGCTTTTTCAATTTTCAAATCATAATGAATAATAAATAATTTTATTAAATAAAAAATTAGTAATATAAACATGTAATTATTTATACAATATTTTTAATTAATTGCTTCATTTTTTTATATTTATATTTAGTTTCCTTTTGTTGAGCTCTATTTTATATTTTTATTAAATATTATTTAATATCTTATATTAATTTAATCTTTCAATTTTTTATAAAGAATATTCCAGATAAGAATGAAAGTATTTTCTAATTTATATTTTCGTCTTTTTAAATTGATAAGTTTGTGTTATTGTTACATATATATGATACATTTATTAGCATTAGTTCATAAGTATAATATTATTTTTATATTTGTAGCAAACTTTTTATTTCTACAGAAGTTAATTTTGAAATCGTGATTTCTATTAGAGAAAGATGTTTCTTTTTGAATTACTTGCGTTCGAGTTACTCAAACATAGATCATTGCTTTTATCCATAAAATTGCCTATCAGGAAATATTATTGTTTACAACAAAATTGATAGTAGAAGATTTGAATTTTGTATAATTGTTTTATTTCTTAATGCGAAAAATAATTTTTATTGCAGTTGTTTTTTTTATTATATAATTCTTGTAGTAAACCTTATAGGATTACTTTAGCAGTTACAGTTTTTTACATTATATTTTAATTATAAAGGAACAATTTGAAATTAAACGTTTGCACAGTTTTTAACATTTCGAATATTGTTATACTTAATAATTAACTTTATTTTTTTATTTTTTTGTCTCTAATAAAATAAAGAACAAGTTGTTTTATATTATATTTCTTTTATCTAGTGATTAAATTTTTTTAATTGGATTGATTATTATGTTAATTTTTATTTCATAATGTTTTCTTCTTGATACAACTTTGTAATTTATATTCTTTTTTAATCGATAGCTGTAGAAATTTGCATTATTTTTTTTAATTATTATTATTATTGTTTCGAATTAATGGATAGCAAAAAAAGATTATCACTTTGAAATAAGAAGATGAAGATACATCGAAAAGATAATAGAAATCGCTTGTATTAAATATTGTAATCTAATTTTAAATACAAATAAATTACAATGTGTTAAATAAAAGAACAAGTTCTAACTATCTGAATTGAAAACGACGAGTGCTTAATATTTATTTTAACTTATTAGAATTATATTTAATTAACATTAACGTTAATGTAATAAACATTTAACGTTTAATGTAATAAATAAAGTAATAGATATAATTAAATGTAAGAATGAACATTCTTTAAAATTTTATTTTTATACAGCAAATCTATCTTTCTTCTTTCCGAGAAGTTGTAATTCTTAGTTGAGATTCTCTCGATCTTAACTTAATCTAATCTAACCATCGTTACGAACATAATCGATGAAATACGAAATACGATTGCGAATTTGAAGAAATTCGAAGCAATGAAGAAATATCGACTTATCCGTTAACGATGGAACTCTTTGAGTCCAGATTTGCTTTGGACGAAGATCGTTCTTTTACATCGAATCAGCAAAGAAAGCACGAATTGGTCGAATCTATTATATCGTAATATTTCTATAACTCGTGTAATAAATCATGTAGCTATATAAGTTTTTATATTATTCCACGTACAATATCATTTGCAAATATATTTACGATAATATGTCAATACTCTTACAATTTCGTTATTACGTTTTTTTCTTCCTATTTTACAATTTTACGTATGGCATGAATCATAAAATCATAAATTTAGCGCTAATATTTTGCATATTACGAATTGTAAATAGAGATTCGTATTCGATATGTTTTTTAATATAAAAAAGAAGAAATCTGAATAAATTCATATAGCATCTTCTAAACAAAAAAAAAAAACATTCGAACAATTAAAATTAAAACAAATATTATAAATAAAATTAGGATAAAAAAATAATTTATTTGAATATATAAATATTATGAAAAACTATATAATTTATTATATAATATTATAAAACACAAATATATATAATAAAGTACAAGATTTGATATTTTTGAACAGATATTTTATTCCGCATAATAGCATTTTTTTACAGAATAAGAATTAAAAATCACGGAAAATTTAAATATGTAAAAATATGTAAAATATTTATAAAAATGTAAAACGCTTTAGGACAATAAATTGTAAATATGAAAATAATGAAAAAATGTTTATATAACCATTCGATAAAGCTTATTGTTAGTTAACAAATTATAATCATTTTAATCTATACATTAGACAAAATATAACAACACAATAGAATTAAATATCTTCAACTTAATTTACAGCATTTATCGTATCGTTTTTCTAATAAAACCATTCAACCAAACGGTAGCCTTATATTGTTTTAGATATATTATTCTGTCATTAGAATTTTAATATAATGTCAAATGCAATGTATCATATAGTAGCAATTTATTATTTAAAAAAAATTTATTGCAAATTATACAATATTCGGTATTGTGCAACATTTTATTCAAATGTATAAATAGATCGTTGTATGACACTTAATCTACTTATTTGTCAAAATTATTAATAAATAAGTATCGATGTATTAAATATTAAATATTAATGAATTTACTAAAGAGTAAAAACAAAAAACACAATGTATTCTACCTTAGTTTCCTAAAAAAAAATATCGTTTTATATATTAAATATAAAAGAAAGGAATCTCAATACATATTCATATGATATAAAATAGTAAATTGAATTCTTTTGGACTCCGAAACAAAATGCTTAAAATATTCAAAAATTCATTTATTTTTACTATACCGGTAGATATAGTTTTGTAGTTTAAATTTTTTTAAATTGATATGAGTAAAAATGAAATTATTGAAAATGAAATAGTTTTTAAAAAGTTTTTTTTAAACTTTAGTTTCTAAAAAGAAAAATGAACGAATCAAATTTTATAAAGATATAATAATTAATATTTTTGTTATTGTTATTAATTCATGGTATATTCTCAAAATATTGTTATCGACTATTGTATTATTATTATATTGCTATTTATTTATACTAAAATTGCGCACAAAGAGCATTTATTATTATTTAAGAGCATTGTTTATTTCTATATTTCAAACTTCATTAAAAATGATAGGAAAATTACAAGATGGATTATAAAATAATAATTTAAAAATTTTTTTAAATATCAAATATGTAGTCACATTTTAACGTCATATATTTAAAAGTAAGAATTAAATGTGTCGACAATGTCATCCGATATTATGAAAAAAAAATTAATGTGAAAGAATTATCTTTGTCATTCTATTTGCTTTTGTAAATACCATTCGTCTATCTACCATCTACACATGTACGCACAAAAACAAAAAATAAAGATATTAAAAGAGAATCTAAAAAAACTTTAATCTTCAACAGATTAGCATAGAACTCGATAAAATGTTTAATTAAAATTCAATTTCTTGTATATTATAATATTGTTATATGGTATACAATTCAAGAAGTATATAAAAAAAATAAACTTTAAAGAAAATGGAAATAGCCAATCATTACCAATCATAGATTATAAAACAGAATTGTTATTAAATAAAAAAAAGTATAGGATTTTATTAATCAAAATCTATCAGAGATATTAGAATGAATGAATCCTAATCAAAAATAACAATTAAAACCACAGTTTCTTGATGAAAGATATTGTGTATATTTTCATACCCAATAAAGAAAAAGATGTTTAGATTGTACTGTAAAATTACATCAAAAATTTATCAAAGTAAGGTTCGTTATTTTCTTTAAAAATATTCACGATCTAAAACTCTCGGAAATATAAAAAAATATAATATGATTATATTTATATAATCAGTTAGAAGTAATTGAAGAAGTTATCAACGATATTCTTTTTTCATGATAATGCTGTATAATTTATCGGAATCTTATAATTATTTAATAATTATTTTTATAAACAGACTTGAACATAAATTAAAATCTTTTTTCAATGTTAAATTAAAGAAAAATTAATGAATATCGTAGATTGAATTATCTTAAACAAGTTATCACCATATTTTTATATAGTATAGAAATTATAAGGTAGTTCTAAGAAAAGTTCCAAGAAAAGAAAATTCATTCGAGCTAAGACTGTTTTTGTAAAAGAGAAAATATAAAATCTGAAAGCAAAAGAAAGAAAAGATAAATAAGTAAAGAAAAAAATAATAACAGTGAATTTTCATTCAATGCAAATTCGTATATAATCGTCAAATGAATAATATGTTGTCAAAAAGAATAAGTCACGTGACAAATAAAATAAAAAATTTTTTATTTTTCATAAATAGTGCAATGGTAACAAGTATTAAAACGATCACAATTAGAAGATATAAGTAATATTAAATATTTAAATAAATTCAATATAGGAAGAATTATTATTATACCATTATAGTAAAATATAATAAAATTATATTTATTAAATATATTAATTAAATATAACATATGTTTAATATTATACGAAAATTAACTATCAGTTAAAAAAATGATTGATGATGATTTCAAAATAAAGTTTAGTGATAATAAATGCAATAATAGAAAATAGTGAAATAATTGCAATAACTATTTATATAAATTAAATCAAATAATTTATAATTTATAAATATATGAATGAACAAAATGTTAACGTTTTAAATGCACAATCAAAAATAATTGCATACATTCCTAGTACAGAAAATTAGAAAAAAAGAATTCGGATTATTATGTACAGAATAATTAAAAAAGATTAATTTTAAACATAAATTGAAAACTATGATATGATATTCAAAAAAAGAATAAAAATATCAAATAAATTTAAGAACTTTACTCGATATAATACACTCTGGTGTATTATAATGCGATACAAATAAATTCAGCTCAAGCAATAAAAAAAATATATATTCATTAATGATTTTAATGGATGTATTGAAATTCAATTATTAGCATATAATCGAAAGTATATAAAAACGTTAAAAAATATATTTCAATACATTCATTTCAAATGTTTTGTGAACAGATATTATAAAAAAAAAGTTCAATTAATTTAATTAAAAGCCATTTGATTAGCTATAGATAAAGAAAAGAAATATATTAATGATGAATCGATAAATTATTTAAAATTAAGAAATAAAAGTGGAACTCACTGTAACAGAATGGAACAGCCAAAAAAAAAAAAAGAAAAAAATAGATACAAATTGAAATAATAAGGTGTAAACTTATTGAAAATGTACTGACAAAAATATTGAGATGAAGCAATAATAACGGCAATTTTTCTATAAAACAAATTATTTATTACACCATAAGATATCGTGAATATTTATGTATTTGATATTTGATAAAATCATATTTTAATTATATGCATTTAAATATATTGAAATTATGCATAAAACATATTTACAAATTTTAAAAGAAAATAAAAAGTCATGTTATAATAATTTCTGATATTTAATTTGTCAGATTCTGCAAGCTACATTCTCTCAAAAGTCACATTTCAAATTAAATCAATAACATATTTGATATTGTTTATAAAATTGACAAAATAAAGATAACGTAATAAAAATATTTGATATTATTTATAATATTGACAGAAAATGAGAAAAACTACTTTTTTGAGGAGATATTATTATTAGTATACATTCTCGAAAAAAATGATTTAAAAAATTTGAAGTGAATTCATTGTCATTACAAACATTAAATCCTTATTAATAACATTGAAAATTTCATCTTTTTGTTTATGAGAAAATTTATTATCAGAAAAAGCTAGAAATCATATTGTAAAATTTAAAAAAATACATAAAATTCTCTTGAACTAAATGATAATAATAATTTAATTACTAGTATTAGTAATTATTAATTTAATAACTAATTACTAATATCTGTGGTTTCTTAATAACAAACAATCAAAAATAAAAGAAAATAATTACATATTAAATACTAAATATAGGAATATTAAAATTACACATTAATCACAGTCCAAAAAGTACAAAATTTAAAAAAATAATCTTTATTTAAAAAGAAATTTTTATTTCTTGTTTTTTTTATATCATATTATAAAATATAAAAAAATTTTCAATCTTTGTTTCATTTTTGTAAAAATATTAAGAAGAAATAAAGTTAAAGAAGAAATAAATTTAAAGTTCACTAAAATTTTATTTGTGATTTTATTATTGAATATTGCCAACAATACTACAATTTCATAATTGGTATCTATTTTTTTTCAATACATTCATTTCAAATGTTTTGTGAACAGATATTATGCAATTATTATAATTAAATGTATTCATTCAGATAAACCCATACATTTTTATTTATTAGTTTCACCGACCAACAAGTAAATAATTGTAAAAAAAATATATTCAACTTTTTAATATGAAATATAGGATTTTGTAAATTTCATATAATCAGATTGAATATCATTCAACGATTTATTTGTGGATTTGAATAAAATGATATAAAAGATTTATCTATTAATTTAATTTTTTTGTAATTTGCTTATTAAAGAAAACGTATTACATAATAAAGTTTGTTATAATTTTTTCGTAATAAATTGTTAAATAACAGATTTTTTATAATAGAGTTCACAAAAATTTTATATAAATAATATGTAAAAAATACAAGATTATTATTTCATTGATACATTGCAATATTATAATATAAATGTGGCACACCAAAACGCTTTACTGTCATTTCATTCTATCTGAAATGGTTATAATGGTTAATTATTATGGTAAATAAAGTCATTATGGAATATATAGGAACTTTTTCATTATTTTGATATTTAGAATTTATCGTCCAAGAATATTTTTTATAAACATTGTATATATGTATATGTATATATTTAGATTTTTTTCATTTAACTCAAATATTTTGTACACTATAATAATTATATATTAAAATAAATTATTTTTTCTATTTTGATTTTATTTAGATTGTTCGTTTTATATTTTGATTTTATTCAAAATTTTTTTTCATTTTTATAAAATATTGAAGAAAATGCTATAAATAAGAATATATATATATATATATATATATATAAGAAATTGGTAAGAATTAATATTTCTGAAAAAAATTGCATAAAAGAAATTAAATAAAATTTTTTTGATCTTTTTATATATTTACATTTAATATTCTATTCTTTAGTAAAAAACGAATATAAATTTTTTAAATTTAACCAAAAAATGTGCTTAAAAAAGATTTTTTCATAAACAGTGTAAAATATCTCAAGCTTTTTCACTTATCAGAAGATCGATAAATTTGTGAGAAACATGAAAAACAAAATAGTTTATTTTCTAAAAATTTCATAATAAAACATGTTTGTTCGAATGCTTATACTAGCATATACATTGTATGAGCCACTATTTGAAATATATTTGATATTAAATCCAATGCTCATTTAGTTTCGAATATAAAATTTTAAAGCAAGATTTTTATTTTCTATATGTACTCTCAATACTTATATTATTTTCATTTATATTAACAGAAACGTACAATATGACAAATATCATAATTAAGATTTATGGAAATTAATAAATATTTCATTAATAATTTTTCTTCTTCAGTTCGTAGATGTTATGAAATTTGAATAAGAAACTGTTATTTTTATATTTAATTATATATCCAGATAATGTTATTCAATTAATTTTACGTATTTAAGCTTTTTGTTCTTATTAATTTATTTTCATTAATAACTTTCAATATAGCATTTTTAATATATGATTAAGTGAATTTATTCGACAATTTTTAAATTTCAATTCAAACGACATTTATTAAAATATATAAATTTCTATCATTATTCCTTTATATAAGAATATTTATTATAGATTATGCAAAATTAAATTATTTTAGAAAGATATAATATATGTACCAAATTTTCCTTGACTATATGCCTCATACCTCTCTAAATATAGAATTTTAAAATAGTAATTATAACAATATTTAATTTTACTGAAACTAACAAAAGTTGGCATATAATATTGTATTTTCGCATAAAATTAATAATATTTTATAAAAATCATTATGTATATCGCTATATAATGATAAAAATCTTATATAAATAAAATAAATATTTATATTTTTCAGCATTAAAAATAATTTCTTTAATAAAATAAAATAGTTTTACGTAATAAAATTATTTAAAGTAATCATAATTTAATGTAATCTATATAGATATATAATAAGATATACAGTGATATGATATAATCTACGCTTCTTTTTATTTTTAACGTGGGAAATATAAAAATGTTTCAAATCATCTGCCTATATATCAATTTTCAGTCTCTTCTAAATATATGATATATGAATTTTTTCAAATTTTTTTTTTTTCATTCCAAAAACTATATCGAATACAAATAATCTCCATTTATTCGATTTACTATAATTTGAATTTATCATAAAAACATAATAATAATATCAAATTCAATAATTTTCATTATAACTTATTTTTTAAAATTTAATGTTGGTGATTATATTTTTAATAGATTATCAATAATGCTATTTCAAATAAATATAAAATTATTCATTTAAAAATTTAATTTATCTTTTAATTATTAGTACTATAATTGTAACTTATTTGATTACAAAGGACGTCCCAAAATTCATGCAAGAAGTAATTTTGATAATGAACAGAGGTTTGTAATTAAAAATTGTAAATTTTTTATTGATTTATAAAATATACAGTAGATTATGGATGGAATAGCATATTGGATAAACGATCTCCACGCACATTTTGCTGGCACACACTTTTGTTGAAATTTTCCATGATCGTGTTGTATAAATGTGGCTGAATTTCATTGATACAGCGTTCAATTTTTTTCTTCAAAAAGTAGGTGGGCTTGTCGGCCATAATATAAACTTTAAACTTCAAAAATCCCAAGAAAAAAATTAAATCGCACGATTTGGCTGGTCAATTCTGATTAAAAACGGGAAATTACGACCAGGAAATAACACATGCAGCATGAATTGTTGTTGAATTGTTTTTCGAGCTGTATGATAACTGGCATCGTCTTGTTGAAACCACATATCGTCCATTTCCATATCTTGCATTTTAATCTAAAAAAACTGGATTATCATGTCGCGATAACGAGCACCATTAACAATTATTGTCTGATTTCGCATTTTCGAAGAATATACAATGATTCGATGATGCTTCCAATTCAAAATTCGCATCAGATAGTAATTGTGAATGCGAATTTATACGTGAACGTGAATTGTTCAATAATTCCTCGTGGATATTCTGCATCCTAAATGCGACAATTTTGTAGATTAAACAATCATCAAGATAAAATTGAGTTCATCGCTGATTTTGTTCGAAAAACATTATTCTTAAAATATTGTTCAAACAAATGAAAACGCGTTGCTCTTTCGTGTAGCACTCCATTTCTAATAATCCTGAATTGTCAGTTGTCACGTTATCTCTTTTCTTTCGTTGGCAACACTTTATCGCACAAATGGCGCAAAATTCAAATCTTGAGTGAATTTTGGGACATCCCTTAATACCTTTAATACAAATAAATTCATCGTTAAATATAATGAAACTTTTAGAAAGATTTGAAGATTAATGACTTATCACTGCTAAAATTATGATTTATCTATTATCTATTTCATAATTCATCGCTGTTACATTTACAAATAAAAAAGTAATAAAGAAAATGGAAAAAAATATCGATTTGATATTTGCTCTTACACATTTATTGTATTATTCTCTCAAAAAACATACTACAATATCCAAATAAACATTAAAATCAAATTTGACATAAGTACACAAATGTTTATTAAGTCTTATTCATTATAAATTTCCTTTAGATTTTTTTATTTGTCTTGTATTTATTTTATACTGTTTTTGCTTTTTCATCTAACGAAAATTTAAATAGGTTTAATTATTTAATAAATAAATTTCAATATATTGTATATAATATATTTTTGTATATTAATTTTGAAACTGTATTAAATGGATATTATGTTATTATAAACGACAATATATCAAATTTATAATTCATAACTGTAAATTGTGAAATAAAAGAAGAAGATCACATTATACGGATCATTTAACACAAAGAATTACAACAGCGTATGTCTTATAATTCAAACATATGCGCAGATCATTACGCGCAGATATATGTATAAAATTATAAATATATAATTATAAATACATTTGCAAATCATATAAAATATATGCAAATAACATCATAAACGCAATAAATACTTTATAGAACTACACAATTTGCATTATAAAATTTGTATTATTTATAAAAATATATACAACTATACAACAGATTTTGTTAACTAACGGCTTGCAAATCATGATTCATTTTATTAGTTTAAAAGACTTTTTATTTGTTTAGAAGAATCAGAACAATTGGTCTTTTCATGTCTCTAAAATAAATCAAGGCGACTTTTTCTGTATTTCACGATTTCTACTATAATATAGTTCGCATTAAGTATAAATTATTGACCTTCATTCAATTCCAATATCTATTTTCTTCGTAACCTAAAATATATATAATTACATATACATATGTAATTAATATATTCGTGTTTTTTAATATATTAAGTCATATATTGAAACATTTATATTAATATATTGAAACATATATATTGAAACATAAATACATGTATATCAACATTTTAATATATTTATACCTTATTTTTTAATTAAATATCGATTTAAATCTATTTGATGGATAATTGGATCCAGCAAATATCCATCAATTTCTAAACTTGCTAAAAAATATATAACTTTCAGTAATATTGGAATGGTGGGCTAAAGATATTGTAATAAAAGAAAGAGAATCGTTTATTTCATGAAAATATGAACATTTTATTTTTCTCATATCAAAATAAATGATTAAAAAAATTAAATATTATTAATCAGAATCATGATATTTCTTATTTTTACATAACACTTAGTGAATTCTATCTTTATTGCAAATTATTTACATAAAGTCTTCATATTTGAATACTTAGTTAAATAAAATATAAATATATTAAGATATTGATATATTGATATAAAGCATATATTGTCTCATAATATCTCAATATTCGCATGTATTAAAAAATATATGGATTAAAATATAAATATATTAATTATTGTGTTTTGCTTAGTAAGCAAGTTATTGGTAACTGATTTAATAGAAAAGTGCGGTAAATTGCTCATTTTATTAATTATGATACACGCAAAATCGTCGATCAATAGAGATTATAAATTTAATCAATTATATACAATTCGACTAAATATATAATAAATATGCATATATTATATACAAACACATTTATTTATTAAAACTTACTTTTTGTATTAAAATATTTATATGTTCTACATTATTACATTATACATAAATATTTTTCGAATATATAATATGTCGGATATATTTTAGATATATAAATGTGATTATTTTTGTTAATATCAGAAATTCAATAAAGTATTTGAAACAAAATTATGATATCGATGGACATATATTATGATAATAAATGTTTGAATTGAATTATCGTGTCATCTTTAAATTTTTAAATAGAATTCTATATTTTTTATTATATATCTTTATATCGATGTGAGATGTTTTCAAAAATTACTTAACTTTCAAATTTTCTGCAACATTTATGCTTTTAACATTAATATTACACTGTGAAAAGATTGTTTTATCGAATTTATATATCGTGACAGTTTTGAAAAATCAATTTTGTGTAAAAAAAAATGAGAAACAAAAATATCAAGGGACGAGAAACAAAAGAGATTCTATTTTTTATAGATATTCTATTTTTCAACGTGTCCTCTATGTCTTATTGAAAATATATCTTTTTGTAGTAGTAATTTGTTTTTTCACTTTTTTTAACATTTTAAATATCATTTCTTCATATGTATTAATTATTTTTTAATTTTTCTAATTTCATTGCATTTCTAAATTATTGAAAATTATTTATTTTGTACGTAATCTTATCTTAAAAAAATTGTATGATCAAAAATCTGGAGAAATCATTGACTATACTAGACTATTTTCAATTCAGCAAAATTTATAACGGTAAAATATAAATATAACGTACATATAAATTTTGAAAATTAATAAATCAACAAAAAAAAATAATAAAAATAAAAAATAAGTAACATTTTGAATATATAATACAAAGTTTCAATATATAGTACAAAAATATATAATAAAAAATATAGAATTTCATTTAAAAATTTAAAAATTTAAAAAAAAATATGAAAAAAAATTTCTGTTTCATAGAATAATTCAAAGTTATTAATTAAAGTCCCGTAATTAATACTTAATTTAATACCATTACAATATATTCCTATTAATATCATACAACTTTTACCTGAAATTTTTATTATTTCTGATATTTTTTTATTATTTTTTTTAGAAATATGTGTACATAAAATGGATATATTTTTTATAAATATTTACATATTTTTTTATAAAGTTTTTTTCATATCTTTCATGCATTATTATCTATATTATAATAAATTTATAATGTAAATAATGTTTTTTGTCAAATATATTAATGGAGAATATAATAATTAAGAATACGATAAGCGTAAATATTATATATAATGTTGATATACCATATAATAACAATGATATAATAATAATAATAATAATAACAATACAATCGTTAAGTAGAAATACATTTAAATGTTTCTGATAGATCTATGTGTATCTAAACATTTTTCAATTTTACAATTTATTGATTAAAACATCATAATAATTTATTACGATAGAAAATTGACATATTTTTATTATTTTTATTGTTTTATCATATCTTTAACAATTTCTTAAGATAGTAAACGTAATAATCGCTATATTTTTATAAACTAAAACTAAATTTATTAATTTCTATGATATTAGTTTTCGATTTATTCAACTATGATTGTATTAAGATTTTAAATATCATTTTACGTGGAAAACAATTATAGAATATTCATATGCAATAGATTGTCTTATAACTGTTATATAAATTAAAATTATATTAAAATAAAAAATATTGATTGAAATCTTAACTGTAGAACTAATATGTGCAATACGAATAATACCAATAACCTCAAACGATAAAACTATCGATCGAAGGAAAAAACATAAAAAAAATCAGAATATTAATTAATTTTGTTGTCATAATATTTAATAGGTTCTACTAATAAATTCCACGATAATGTAAGAATAAATAGAATGAAGTATTTACCGCGTAATTGAGACATCATTTGTACCGGTAATATATCTTGTCACGATGATTTTCTACAAAAAAAGAATCATATCATGCGCTATAGGCTTCATTACTTAGGACTTTCTGATTGGCTGAAATGATGTAAATTTAATTTTCTTAAATTCTGCGCGAAACTTGAAACATTATATAAGTTAATATTAATTTTAGTTTTCTATACATTGAGATCCTATGAATGTCCGTTAATGAAAAAATATAATACGAATTAAATATAAAAATTAATTACCAATAAAAATTAATCAAATTAGACAGAATTAAAAATGCGATAAAATAATAATATTTAAGAAACTAAATAAATATGTAAAAAGTGTAATATAAAAAAAAAAGAAATACAAAAGCTCATTAAATTAGGAAAAATTAGAACTTAGAAAAATTAAAGCATAGTTCTTAGCTTCATTCATAGTTCTTATCTTTTCCAAGGAACAAAAAAATTAATGAATGAATGAAATGAAAATTATTGAATCTCTTTTTAATAAAATATTTTTCATATATTCTTTTTAAGAGAATTGAAAAGAAAAATTTTGAAAAATGATTTGCCAGATCTCACCACGAGAAGGTGACTACACGCTATTATTGAGACCCATCTAAAAAATTAAAAAAATAAATTAACAAATTAAAAACACATAAATGAAGTACGAAACATTAAAATTAATATAGATATAATTATAATATAATATAGATGAATTAGAAAAATATGAAATATAAATAATTGATTATTGAAATAAATTATAATTAATGTTAAATAAATTATGAAAAAAACAAAAAAAGAAATAGAAATTAAATAAATAAAATGAAATAATTATTTAAATTAGTGTATAATTGTTTTTACAATGATCTTTTACAATAATTAATCGTTCGCAATTAATCCCACGTTATCCAAATCCAACAATGAGACTTAAATCTAGTTTAATTTATATTTTAATATTTTTTAATACATATCTTGATGTATACTTGATATATATACTTGATATATACTTATAATAAATTTTAAATCTATAACGCATAACAAAAATATTTTCGTTTAATTTAAAGCGAAGAAAGTAATAATAATTAATTTATATGAAGAATTGCAGTGTTTAGTAAAAGAGAGCTCAATACATGATCAATAAAAATAAAGAAGAAATTAAAAAAAATCCAACTTCCTATGAATCATTGCCATTCTCATATCACGACTTATATCGTTGGACTTATAAGAATTAGTAGACAAATAATTATCATCAGTCGTGATTAATCGAGAATTACGACAACAGCTTAATAGAAAATCTATTTATTCCAACGACACAGGAAAGAGTACAGAGTTGTAGACTCTAGGCCACTAGAGCCGGATTATAAAAATAAGTTCGACCTTAAGCAAGACCTTTGATTGAGTACTCGAAAATACTAATCACGGACCTAAACACTAACCACTAGAAATAGAGCATCCATCCAACGATTCTTGTCATCGTTGCATGACAACATATGATTGACAATGAATTAAGAAAAGCTAGAAAAAACTTAATAACCATTATAAGAATAATTATAGAGATAAATACAAGAAAAAATAAGAAATAGACGTATCGAATGACTACAGAAATGGAAATTAGAGATGAAAGTGGAAAACGAAAACTATAATAAAACTCTAGATACTCAAAATTTATTTTAAAGTAAAAAAAATTGAGATTTTTATTTTACGCCTTAAGTTAAATAATATATTTTTGTTCGCATTAAACTTTATCTATATATTTATCTTATAGTTTAATTTATTTTTTATTTGAATTATTATAACATGAAATGATTATTTAAATTAAAAGTAACACAATTATTTTTATAATAGTTACAATTATTATTTTTTTTATAACGTAACAATTATTATTACATATAATAATCCTTACAAAAATCTTTTATATTTATCGCTTGAAATTTAAATCTAGTTTAATCCAGATCTCAAAAAATTTTACGAATCTTAAATCTACGATTCAAGTATTCGCGTTAAAATTCGCATTACACTCATTTTATTTCGCACGAAAAAAGTTAAATGAAATTAAAATTATACTTAAATATTAAGAAATAATATGAGAAGAGAAAGAATAAAAAAATTCGAATCATTGCTCCATCACTATTACATTAATCGACTTATTTAACTCATCAAACGGATGATATTCACATTGACAAGCAAAAGATTACGATATGGTCTTATACACGAATGCACGATGTCGACAATTACAGGAAGGAGTTAGAAGTTGTCCAGGACCATCGAAGCCGGATTATTAAGATGTCATCCTAACGACACGCAGGAAGGAACTGGAAATCATCTTAGAACCACCGAGATCAATTTACAAAAGATCGCATTCGATGTACAGAACCTATCTCAGATCAATTGGTATCCAATAAATAAATTTTGTTATCTTGTTAATCTTTACTTCATATATGGAACAAAAATAATGATGTTCGATTTTGTCTTTTCGTTCGCATTAAACATTCAATTAACAAAAAAAAAGAAAAACGGAAGAAAACAACTTAATAGATATTTAAGCAAAGCTTTGTCATTTTATTGCCAATATATTTTTAGATATACCTTGTATTAATGTTTGTATCAAAAGTTTCTTCAACCAATAACCAAATTGCTTCATTTCATTATTTATGTTTAAAGATGATGAAATAGAAAATTTCTTAAAGTAATAACATCAGTTCAAGTATCACATTTGTGCAATATTCAAACTTGTTTAGTTTCGATTTTAACAAGTACATATCAAGCATTAAAGTTTTCGTTTTATATAAGTAACGAAAAAATCAATATTTTATTTAAAGTAACGAAAATTAGTTAATATTTTAAATAGAAATTTACTAGAATTAATTAGAAAAATAGAACTACTCAAATAAAATGTTCGAAATATTTATGATATTCTAAAAAATATTACAATTATAATATTAAATTGTTTGATTTCTTTAATCATTATTGTACAAAAATATTATTGTTCAAAAACATAAATATATATATATTTTTAATTTTTCAAAGTTTAAATTAAAAGTTAAATTTACAAAATATTTTCAATATTTTTCTATTTGTATTAATAAAGTAATTTTAGTTAAAATAAAAGAAAATAAAAATTTAAAAATAAAAGAAATCTTAATAAAAATACAATAAAAAATTCATATAATAAAAACAATTTGATTTTTTATGAATAAAATGGAAAAAAAGAATCCCTTTAATAGTGCAAAAATAATTTTATTTGAAAGAAATTTTTATAGAAATGAACAAGAAGAATTTTGATGTAAACTATTTTATTTATTTTAAAGATTTATTATATATTTTTTAAACAATTTCAAAATTAAAAAAACAATGAAGTAAATTATTCCTATCATTGCACGAATTACAAATATTTCTTACGAATACAATATTAACGAATATAATATAAAATTCAAGTTATTGTAATAAAAAGATATCGATTTGATCTGAAATGATTCATATATATTGGAAATGAAAATGGAAATTAATAATTCTAGATGATGAATAATAATACTTTTTAATAATATTTATTTTAATTTATTTAGTTTTCTTTATATACTAATTAAATATTCATGTGTTCTTCTACAGTAAAATCAGAATATTCTTTTCTTCATTTCTTCATATATATTATGCCAATTATGCCCATATTTCATATAGCGGAAATGTCATTAAAAATATTTTGAATGCTTTTTTCATGTGATATTAAAAATATTCATATTTAATATCACAAACTGATAGTTTTTATTTAATAAATAATTATAATTTATATAATTACAAATCGTTATAGTTATAAATATTATATTCAGATTTCTTTTTTATTTTAAAGTTTGAAGTTTTTATCGTTATCAGTTTTCACATAATTTTCTGTCAAAAATCGCATAATTTTATAGAAATTTATATTTTTGAGAATAAAATATTGAGAATAAAGCATTTCTGTTTCCAGATTCGTGCTTTATTTAAGAACTTTTATAAGGATTTAATAATTGTGATAAAACAAAATATGGAATTTCATTTGAAATTGGAAAATCGAAAAATATTATAAACAAAAAGAAGCATGCTTGATATTTTTAAATGAATAGAAATATTTTAACATTATAACTTAAAAGATTATTATAAATTAAACAAAAGAATATCATTAGAAAATATTATTTAAGATTATTATTTTAGATTATTCTATAATATAGAATTAGTCATAATATATAATAGTTTTATATTGAAGATAGAAAATAAATAAAACAAAATTTATGAAATCAAAATATAATAATGTAAATAAATCCAATAGTAATATTACAAAACAAATCCAATTATGCCAATAATTAATCGATAATTTCTAAAATAGAAAAAACAAATTTCAAAATGCATTCCGTAAATTAATAAATAACTGAATGAAGTATAATTAAAATATAAATTAATCAAACGACACATAACGAGATTAAGTTATATAAACTGTGCACTAAGAAAAAAAAGTATCTTTTTCTTATTATAAAATACAATGATATAATATTATATCATAAAATAGCATATAAAATATTTAAAAATAAATCATAATTTCAAAATGTGAAATAATATGTAAATTTTTTTAAATTTTATTTATTCTATTAAATTTATTATATATATTATTTATTATATTAAATGTGAAATATATGTAAAAGAAAAAGAAAAACAAAATATAAAAAAATTTATTGATTACATTAATGATTATAATTTTCTTTAAAATTGTTGTTTTTTAAAATAAAGTTCTCACAAAAAGTTCTCATAAAAAAAAAGAATTATATTTAATTTATTTTTTACACAATAATTTTTATAAAAAAAAAATTTTTATACAAAACGATATTACAATCTATATATATGAAATCATATAAATAAATCAAACATTAAAATATTACAAAAAATATATTAAGAAAACAATATTATAAAATTAATATAAAAAATTGCCAATGTTTCATGACACAAAAAAAAATGATAAGATTTAACAAAACTTTAAAATAATGAAAAATAAAAATGAAGTCAACAAATATTTATCATATTATCATAATTTATATTAAAAATTATAATATTATAATATTAAAAAAAGTGAAGAAAAGAAAATATTAAAAAAAAAATATATGTAGAAAATACGGTTTTTCATAAACTTAAAGAAAAAAAGATCTGAGGATCTTATTATAATATATTTTTAACAAGGAATTCCAGTGGCAAGCAATCTAACTCTCGTTAATTTTATAATGTGGAACGCATGTAAATTATTCTTGAAAAATTAATTTAAAAGAAAATTAGATCGAAATTAATATTTTCTTTCAAAAAACTTGTATGCTTCATTTTAATCTTCATTGATAAATAATCTTTGTATCTTCATTGATAAATAAATAAAATGACACATTAGTTTTAAATAAGAGTTATGTTATATTAGCCATAAAAGAGATACGAAAGAGGTTATAACAAGTAGATAAACGTATTTATTTTATAATTTACAATGGTATCTAGTAATTTAGAAAAAATATAAAAAAGAAGAAATTGATAATTAATAAAAGAAATGAAAATTTTTAATAAAATAAATAAATATAATTTTTTTATTAATAAGTATAATTATTTGTATGAACAAAATTAAAAGAATATAAAAGATTAGTAAATATCAACAAATAAATATAGAATTTCTCTTCATGTAAGAAAATAATCTTGTTGATAATAACGATAGAAAATTATTATTTCTTTTAGAAAGATCCATCTCGCTGATTTTTAGATATTAAATCTATTATCTATTTTTTCTTGTTTTCATATTAATTAATACACATATTGTACATTTATATATTTTAGAAAAAATTTTTACATTACAAATTTGAACACGTATACTTTTAAAATTGTATTCACAATTGAAATTTATAAAAAAAATGTCCAAAAAAGTTCATAATAATTTTATTAAACTATAATATTAAATTTATATAATTATTTTTATAAAATTGTAATTTATATAATATAATTATATAATTTTATAAAAATCTGTGGCAATTGTTATTTATGATAGATTTGTTTATCAGAATTTTAATATGCACTTCTAGAAATAATAATTGATGCATTTAAAACAAAAATCTTAGGATGGACCAGAAACTCAATATGCTTCACTAATACGTATTATTATTATTAATCAAATATTTGATTTACGTGTATTTGAATCTAAAAGACAATTATGACGATATGACTGATGTATAATATACGCTAGCATATGTATCATTTTATATGCTACATATATGAATGAAATAATAAACATAAGTTATAAAAATTGGTCTACATCAAGAGATTAGTTATAAACTGACAATTAATATTAATATTAATATTATAGGCATCATAATTTTTATAAATCTTGGAATGCTGAATATAGAAATAAGTATTTCTAAAATAACAATAATATATAACAATATATATAAATAATTAAATAAACTAAACTGAAAAAGCTTGTTTAATTGGTATATATAGTAATGTTCGTTTTAACATTCCGTTTTTTATCAATTTTAATGTTCATTGTTATTTCTATTAATTCTAGAAATAAAATTTCAGAGGAAATGTATATACTTATTTCCAAGTAAATATATCGAAAGTATTGAATTAAATTTGATTCTTTAATTGATTCTTTATTTCATTCGTATACATTTCCTCTTTTTCGATTATATGTTAAAATTGCATTTGTCAGATATTCGATTTGAACTTCAAATGTTAAAGCTAGTACTATTTTAGTTAATTGTATATAATACAGTTAACTAAAATATATAATATATAAAAAATATATAATATATTAATACAATATGGATTAATTTTATTAATATTACGCATAATATTATGAACAAGAAATGTTTAAAATGTATTATATTTTATAATTAGTATTTATCATTATTAAAATATAACGTTATCGAATATGCTTCATAAAAAATAAATAAAAATAAATAAAATTATAAATAACGTGTCGTCTTTTGTTAATGTAAAATACTTTTGTTATATTATTATTTTTTACACTGAAATTAAAAAAATACTTATAAATATTATAAATTTTTATCAAAAACTATGATATTTAAATTATTATAATTTAAAAAAATATATATTACAATTTTTTATCTGAGTTCATTTTAAATATTTTTATTTTCTCATTATTATTAATCCAATGATTTCTTTTAAATCATTAAAAAGATCTTTTTTTTCCATTGAAAAATTTACAAAATTTTTTCTGGCATTTGATTATTAAAGAAAATCTATTTTTTATAACTGTAAAAAATTAATATACTATTTTCTGATAAAATCTTTATTTTATCTAACTTAAAAAAAGTTTTTTTATCGATTTTGTTGATTTTTGGATATTTCGAAATCATTTAAAAATCAACATTTTAAATAACTTTTTTATTCTCTGTAATTTTGTCTTATTTTTCGAAAAATTTCCAAAACAAAAATTATTATTATTATGCATACAATTTTTTTATACATTATTTTTTATACATTAACATTCACATTAGTTGTACATTACTTGTATGCGGCCCATATTTATCTTCTTGTTAATATGAATATATATAGCAGCAATATGGATTAACAAGATATAATAATAACTAAAAATTTACTTTCTAATTTATAATAGGCTTTAAATGTCTTAAATCCAAAAATCATAAAATATAAAACAATCCTTAAACATTCGAAATTACAATGATCAAATTACAATAATATCTTAATTTTCAGGCAAAAAATCACTAAAAAATATTAAAAATCAATTTTTAGAAGAAAAAATTCTAAATTATATAAATTATGTTCATGATAAACATTCAAATTCATGAATCTTATAACTGTTTATCATAATATCATTATATACAATATAAAAAAATATCACTTTATTGTATTATTATTTGATAATAATAATCAAAATTAATTAAAAAATTATTATGAATGATATTATGAATGAAAAAATTTTTTCGCAACCAATAAATAATCATAAAATTTATTATTTGTCTTATAATTTATGATATGATTCAGGGAAAATTTCTTTGCATGAAAAATCTCCTTTTATTGTCATGGATTATAAGCAACTATATTAAGTAGACTATATTAAGTATAAGATATAGTATTCTATTAGGTATAAGATATGGTACAATATTTTTTAAAATTTTATATTATATATTATATAATATAATTATATTATATAATTTTAATATTATATATTTCTACGAGTATATTATATTATATATTATATTATTTGATGGAATGAGAGAATTTTATATGACCATATTTCCAAATAAAATAATGTAAATATTTGCTTTCATATAAAAATATATTGAATTATATTAAACATATTGAAACATAGAATGATATTATTATATTCTGAAAATGGTATAAGAAAACAAGTTTCCTCACTGATTTTACGATATCTTATAGAAATCAATATTATAAGCAATTCTTTCTTATGCATATAAATGCTGTTTAGTCATAATTTTTTAATCTTATTCTCTTCTTTTCATATTACCTCTAAAACAAATAAAACAGTTGATACACGAAAATCTTGGAAATTTTTTTATTAAATTTTGACAATTTAAATTAGTAATAAATAAGGCAAGTGAAATAAAATCGGTTTGTTTCTGCCATAATTCAGCTTACTCCATTTCATTTCATTTAATGTAACTTAAATAACTTGCATAAACTAAAAATTGTACATGACTTATTAAAGAATAAGATTCAATCAATATTTTTATATCAATTTCCGTGTTTGTTTTGACTTCCAGAATCGAAAAGTGACATATAAATATATTAACGTCTAATATTATATATTTTTTGATTTTCTAAGCTTTTCTTAAATTTTTACATTTCTTTATCCTTTTCTTTTTTTTTTTCATTGTAGTGTTCAAGGAAAATTATTACAAAATGTAAACAAATAGAAAATATTTTATAATAATTCATAGTTGAGAAAAATTACAAAAATACCTTCTTCCAAATAATATAAATATTAATTATATCTAATACAATAATGATAAATATGATTTTACTAAAATTGTTTTATTATTTCCAAAAATTCGATTTAAGTATTCTCATATATATAATAGTAGCAACTATGTATTTTTTATTACTTTGTATATATGTATTACCATGTATTACTTTCATATTCAATATTTGTAAGGTAAATTATATATAAGAGAAAAGTGCTAATGAAATTAAAAGTAATTGAATAAAAAGATATATATTTCTGAATTTAAGATTATGTTTTTTTTTCGAATGTATGTAACGGTATATTTTAAATTTCTCATAACTTATGGTAATGTAATTATTAATTGTCATATTATATAACTGATAAATTTAACAAATATTTATGTTTCATGAACAATTTCACTATTAGTATTTTATATTAATACGAGTTTATTTGAATTTTTTCCCCAAATATTCTTATATACAATATATATAAAAAGTATGTGTAAAGAACGTGATGATTATAGTCTGACTTTATATCTTTGGATCAATGAGAATTTGATAAATAAAAATGCGTGCAAAAATAATTTTGATAGTCATTTTCACGTACTTTACAAAAGATATAAAATCATGCTATGATGTATTTTATATTTATTATATTCCATAAAGTACTACGAGTAATTATGAAATTATTTATATTATTACAATTTTTATAAAAATGAAAGAAAACTTACTTATATATTTCTGTATTTCGGTACAAAAAAAATGAGGAAAAGAAATATAGAAATAATATTTTTTTTTTAAATGAAAAAGAAATATTCTTTGTTGCATTTTAGATTGTGATAAAATCAATGTAATTTTAATCTTTACGTTTAATATTCATTAAATTTTTTATTTTATTTTTCATAATTTATGATCAAATAATTACAAATATTAATAATTAAATTATTTAAATTTTTTCTATCATCTCCATTCAATATCATATGTAAATACATATATAACATAAAATTTTAATTTTAATTGAATATTTTTTTATGATGAATATTTTTATTTTTGAATGAAGTATTCTTCGAATTAATGAAAATAACAGTGGTTTTGTACAATTTACAGACTATATTATACAATAGCAATAATTATATAAAAAAAATTTGCGTGATAGAAGAGATAAAGAATCTACCAAGATCGTAACTATAATAAAATTTTACTGTATTATCTTTTATCGTGTTGCTAATGTAAAGAATCGTAAAAAAAAAAGTAATCTAACCGAAAATGGATCAATATGTATCAATAATTGAATTCAAATTATTTAATTATAAATATTTCTATTCTTCAATATAAATTCAATATATAAAAGTAAAATTATCAAAATTAAAATTATATTTAATAATAAATATTAAATATAAAAATACTAAACATGAAAATATTAAAATTATATTTTTAAGTTATATTTTTATATACACTAAAATATAATTTAAAAAAAATTTTGTTTTCAAATTTACATGAAAAAAAATTTGTTCCTTCATTTTATTTCCTAATTTTCTTTTGTATCATATTCTGAAAATAAATAAGAATTTTTGTTTCATTCTTGAAAATTATAAAAATATGAATTAATTTAAAACGTTAGTTATATTTTTTTATAATACTAATCATATTTAAGATTATGATTCAATTATTATTATTTTCAAAATTATATTATTTGAATTTTTTTTAAGTATTTTACAGGACAAATTGTATAAGATAAACAAGGTTATAAAAGAAATATATGAGCTATCAAATACGACAAATATTGATATAAGATATGAGATACAATTACATATTGCACAATTACATTGCATAAATTTATAATTATGGATTGTATAATATTGACATAAATATATATGGACATAAATTTATATAATTATTATTACAATAGAAAATATTTTGTTCAACATTTTCTTCAAGTTACAAAATGAGATCACAATAATGTATGGAATTTTATAATATTATTGAATTGAGAAACTTCAGAGTGGATGGCTCTAGATATTTTTACAAATATATATGTTTGTATTTACAAATAATTGTAACATGCATATCAAACTAATCAAACTAATTTATTTTCTTATTGAAATTGATATTACCGATATCAAATTTTATCAATGTTTATTAAACATATTTATCATATATATTATTGATTTTATATTTATTATATATTTTAGTGATTTTAATTCATATATTCATATATATATTATAATTTTTTAATGTAAAGCTAATATTCTTTCATATTATACAAATTAATAGCAAAGATATTGGGTGAGATTTAATTAATCAGAATTCTTATAATAGATAAAAAGAGAAAGAGAAAGAACTTATATCATGTTACAAGACATAAAATCAAACATTTTCAAAGATTTATTAAATTTATTATATTTGAAATAGCACAAAATGAATTTGTTTTTTAAATCGTTATTAAGCGATAAGTTTTTTCTCTTCGTATGATAAATGATAAAAAAATTTATTGATTAGTTTTCTATAAATTCTCTTCTGAACAATTTTTTACAATAATTTCATAGAATTTCTATTTAAATATCCAATAGCGTCAACGACCAATATAACATGCAATTGAAATATTGAAATAATTAAAATATTGTTTTTTATCTATTATTTTTAAAAAATAAAATTTTGTATTTTATTTACAAAAAAATGAAATTTTAGTCTTTTTCAGTTGAGGATGAACTTATTATAAAAGGGATTGCCATTTTATGTAAAATGTCATGATAAAATAAAAATTTAAACTAAAAATTTTTTTAATATGAGATACAATGCCTTTTTTGTGAAGAAATATTATAAAAAATATTATAAAATAAATAAAAAGATTAGACGTATGAATTATAAGCAAATATCGATGTATCATATTTATATTATTATCGTGATGATTTGATGTATGTAGGAACACATAAAAGATAATTGAAAATTATATCTAGAATTGTCTAACATGTATAATTTTTTTTCGTTTTTTTTTTTTTTTTGCGTATTTTAAGTATCTGATTATTTCCCTTTTTCTTATTGATGACGATTATATTGATAAATATGATAATATAACGAAAATAAAATAATATTAATATTATTTTATATTTATATTAATATTAATATTATATTATTTTCTATTAACTTATTTTTTTTTATCTATTAAAAATATCTTCATTTTAAGATTTTAAAACTTTTGCGTGAACTTAATCAAACATATACTTATCGAATTCTATTTGAGTTAATAATACAATTTTCATTATTATTGTATAAATTTTATAATGAATATATATTTTCAGAAGGATTATCAGATAAATAAAATATAGGATTTTTAATATGGATTTACTTATATTCTACAAAAGTTATTTATATAAATAATCAATATATTAAATTCTATTGCGAGATAAGATTATATATTTCATAATGAAGAATTATATAATGGAATTAATATATATATAATATATAAGAATTAATATTCAGATGCTAAAATTTTATAGATAGATGTAACAGTATATTTGTTTCGAAAACTAGATATTTATTATTTAGACAACTTCATTAAAGAGAAAGTAAGATCAACATTAATATAATAAATTGAATTAAAATTTACCTTGATTTATTTTTGCCAAAGATTACATCTATATATGTAGTCTTTTTTTATTGATTTTCATGATTTTAAGACATTTTTAAAAAATCATCATTTTAAATATTTTTTTCATATATAGTCAGTTTTAATCCATAATGATAAATTTATAATAATAAAATTTTGAATTATTTTGAAAAAAATTTTATATATTGTGTTATTGAATTATACTTATGCAGGATATGAAAAATTATTTGTCATTAACCTTGATTATAAATATTGATTTTGAAAGAAAATTTTACATACCTTTGAATCGGTAAAAATCTGTTTAAAAAGTGATTGCAAAATCGATTTCACAATTGTGTCGTAAAGTATTCATCATGAAAAATAACAATCTCAAAGAAATCATGAGTTTCAAATGTATTGTTCTCTTATAAAAAAATATTTATTTAAATTTACATTTATAAATTTATTTTATTTACAGAATATAAATTTTTTTATAAAATAACTTTTTTTACGAAATGAAATTGTAAAGATTATAGAATTTAATATACGTTATGAATATACGTAATAAAATGTTTTTGTCACTATTGCAATTGTTTATATAAACGCAAATGTATAAATAGATGTATCATTATTCTTAGTATTTGTTCATAGAGATTTTATTTCATGAATTCTTCGGATGCAAAAATAAATAAAAACAATTTTTTAAAAATTGAAATTGCAATAAATAATGTTACAAATATAGATATTAATTACGATATCATTCTAAATTCGACTCCTATAATTTCCCTCTCCCAAGTTTAGTTGCGATGATATAACATAATCATTATATATATATATATATATATATATATCGAATCGAAATTTTAAAGTGAATGAAATAAGAGACAGAATTCGAAATATTATATTTTAGCTATGATATATATTATATTGTAATACAGTGTATTATCTAAGAAATTAACGAATAATTATTAAAATTATATATTTATTTTTATTTTATTTTTATTAGAAATATTATTTTATATTTATTAAAAATGTTTTATATTTATTAAAAAATATAATCTTATATTTTATATTTATATATATTTGTTAACATAGTCATAAGACTTATTGCAATATAATTTGTATATTTGATGATACGATAATATTATAGATTATATGTTTATAGAAGAAATAGATAGCAATCATATATTTATTAATGCATCTTATATATATCTTATATTATATCTTATATTGTAATATTATTTTAATTATGGACGGATAATCAAAATTCAATTTAGTAATGATAACAATTTTTTATAAATACAACAATTTACAAATAATTTAAATACAAAAATTGTTATACTTTACAACAATTTACAACAATTTAGACCATAATAATCATAGTATTTTTCGAGCAATATTTCAATAAAACTATCATAAATGTTCATTGTTCCAATATTATATTAATCACAAAGAAAATATAGAGTAACACTAAAATATACTTGCTAGTTTTTTTTATATCTTATAATATATCTGTAAATGAATGAAATGAATATATTAAGCACTTAATAATAAGCGCAAATAATAATAGTTTTTCTAGTTTTCTATATATTTACAGTACATATATAATATTATACATTACAATAAATAAATATATCCGATAAATATTTATTTATTTTATATCATATATTAATTGTTTACTTATTTTCCGATTTGAAATTTATTTTTTATTATTTATAAAAAAGTTCTTCAACTGGGAAATTCAAAAAATTATGAAACTGTAAAGATATGTAATATTTATGTAAGTACGTATTATGCAATTTTTATTTTGCTGTCCAAAATCACTTAAAAATGATTAAATCAATCTTTAAAAATTCGACTTTATGTTATAATTATTTTTTATAAATTATAAAAAATAGAAAAAATGATTCAAACAAATCTTTCTTTTTATAAAAATTATTGTCTAGCAAAACATTTATTAATTATTTATATATTTAAAATAGTTATAAATATTAAATTAATTTTTTTAAATTTGTTTTTTAACTAAAGTTTTAATCAAATAATTATGCCATGATATAAAAAAACAAAATAAATATTGTCCGTTTTTAGTAATAAATAAAACTTTTTTATGATGCTGATTTCTGTTGAATTTTTAAAAATAGAGAAATTTATATTATACACTTTTATCTTTTATTAAATATTGGATTGATATATTAGATTGATATATTATATTATATAGATGAGAATAGAGAGAGAGAAAAAAGAAATTTATACATATATATTTTATAAGATTTTATTTTTAATATATTAGTTATTAAAAATAACTATGTTGTACTTGTTTTTCTTTATGTATTATATATAATCATAATCAAAGAGATAAAAAATGTTATACAATAACACTATCTGTATATCCGCTACTTTATATTTCAATTACTATATTTCCAATAATATTAACTTTTCGCAAATTTCTTTCTTCTCTTTGTTCTATAAGAACATTAGAAAATAACGTTCAATTTTTTATGTACGTACATTCTTTCTGAACTATATTTTTATAATATATAAGAAACTGAAACTTAATTAAATTTTATAGATTACTTAATCCATTAACTTGAAAAGTGAAAAATGAATGAATCATCATACTTTTGTTATTGCGTATATACATGTAAATCGACTTTTATTAAAAACAAGAGAATAACAAAAATGACTATTGCATTTATTCTTTCCGACAACGCCGAATAACGTTTTCTATACAGTTTTTTATTTTTGCAATTTAAACGATTCATATCAAGATATGATTATATATTTGATATATATTTAAAATATATTATATGTATAGTAGCTTGCAATATATCATTTTCAATGAAATTTTAAAAAAAATACAACCAAATTTCTTCTTGTAAAAGTCTGTAATAGTCTAAAAGTATAGTAATACAATAACAAAATCTATTTTTATAAAAGAATTTTGATTTGCTTAATTCAAAAATATTTCTCTTAAAAACTATTTTATATTTTTATAGTTTATAACTTAAAAAGTTTTTATAGCTTATCGAATAATAATAATTCATTCGAAATTTAATTTTAATTCCTATATTTAAAATCTTTTAAAGAAATTCAATGAATGATATTCCATCGATATTATAAAAAAATATATTATAAAAAAAATGAATTTTTGAATATTCGATTGTATCATTCTGGAATAGAAAAATGCAGATTATTATTTCTTTCATAAAAATCATATCATATCATATCATGAAAATATTATAGACTTACCTTTATCTTATATCTAAAATTTTTTATTAATAAAACAAAATTAAACTAATATATTTATAATTATTTATAATCATTATATTTCATTTTTTACTCTTCAATTAATTCATCGATACATTTAATGATTTATGGAACTGATTTAAGTACAATTGATTTTTTGTTATATAAATCAAGCAAATTTGTAGTAGAGCAAATTTTTAGAAAGTAATTAAAGGAAGCAAATAATTGTAAAAAATATACTCAATTTTTTTAATTTGAGATATATAATAGAATTACATGAATTGTTCCCATAAATCTCAGCAAATATATACATTGAGTATTATGTATGGATTTAAATAAAATAGTACATAATTTATAAATTTAAATAACGTGTTGTACAATATTGTACTGAATATTATACAATTTGCAATAAATTATTTGCATTAAATTTTTCTTATATAAATTATATAAAAATTAAATAATAAATTATCTATCATACATTATATATATTACATTACTAAAATTCTATTCAAAAAATAATCTAAAAAAATAATAAGATTATTATTTTAATAATATAAATAAATAATCTAAAATAATAATAAGATTATTATTTCGTTAATATAAAAGCGATATTGTGATACGATAAATATAGATCACCAACTTA
>NW_026893558.1:2479129-2491629 GCF_029169275.1 Apis cerana | reverse complement strand
GACATGACCGGGGACTTTGCGCGTACGATCGAGCTATGGTCGAACCGACGTGACTCGGGTATTTTTTTCTTAATTTCTCGAAAAATGACCTTATAACTGGTATGTTTTTTTTTTCATTAATCAATCTATATTTATCCTTCGCAATTTTTTATATTGTTAATTTTTTCTGTTCTTTCATCAGAAATTGATTTTTCGTAACTTTTCTTATCGAGAAAAAAAAAATTTAATTTTTTGAAAAAATATAATATTGACCTTTCATTTATACCGTCATGTTAATATAAATTATAATTTTTCTTTACCGGGGAACTATGAAAGATATATATATAGAACGGGCGAACCGACATGACCGGGGACTTTGCGCTATACGCGCAGGACGGGCGAACCGACATGACCGGGGACTTTGCGCGTACGATCGAGCTATGGTCGAACCGACGTGACTCGGGTGTTTTTTCTTAATTTCTCGAAAAATAATCTTATAACTGGTATGTTTTTTTTTTCATTAATCAATTTATATTTATCCTTCGCAATTTTTTATATTGTTAATTTTTTCTGTTCCTTCATCAAAAATTGATTTTTCGTAACTTTTCTTATCGAGAAAAAAAAAATTTAATTTTTTTGAAAAAATAATATTGACCTTTCATTTATACCGTCATGTTAATATAAATTATAATTTTTCTTTACCGGGAACTCTGAACGATATATATATAGAACGGGCGAACCGACATGACCGGGGACTTTGCGCCATACGCGTAGGACGGGCGAACCGACATGACCGGGGACTTTGCGCTATACGCGTAGGACGGGCGAACCGACATGACCGGGGACTTTGCGCGTACGATCGAGCTATGGTCGAACCGACGTGACTCGGGTATTTTTTTCTTAATTTCTCGAAAAATGACCTTATAACTGGTATGTTTTTTTTTCATTAATCAATCTATATTTATCCTTCGCAATTTTTTATATTGTTAATTTTTTCTGTTCTTTCATCAGAAATTGATTTTTCGTAACTTTTCTTATCGAGAAAAAAAAAATTTAATTTTTTTGAAAAAATATAATATTGACCTTTCATTTATACCGTCATGTTAATATAAATTATAATTTTTCTTTACCGGGGAACTCTGAACGATATATATATAGAACGGGCGAACCGACATGACCGGGGACTTTGCTCCATACGCGTAGGACGGGCGAACCGACATGACCGGGGACTTTGCGCGTACGATCGAGCTATGGTCGAACCGACGTGACTCGGGTGTTTTTTTCTTAATTTCTCGAAAAATAATCTTATAACTGGTATGTTTTTTTTTTCATTAATCAATTTATATTTATCCTTCGCAATTTTTTATATTGTTAATTTTTTCTGTTCCTTCATCAAAAATTGATTTTTCGTAACTTTTCTTATCGAGAAAAAAAAAATTTAATTTTTTTGAAAAAATATAATATTGACCTTTCATTTATACCGTCATGTTAATATAAATTATAATTTTTCTTTACCGGGGAACTCTGAACGATATATATATAGAACGGGCGAACCGACATGACCGGGGACTTTGCTCCATACGCGTAAGACGGGCGAACCGACATGACCGGGGACTTTGCGCGTACGATCGAGCTATGGTCGAACCGACGTGACTCGGGTGTTTTTCTCTTAATTTCTCGAAAAATAACCTTATAACTGGTATGTTTTTTTTTCATTAATCAATTTATATTTATCCTTCGCAATTTTTTATATTGTTAATTTTTTCTGTTCTTTCATCAGAAATTGATTTTTCGTAACTTTTCTTATTGAGAAAAAAAAAATTTAATTTTTTTGAAAAAATATAATATTGACCTTTCATTTATACCGTCATGTTAATATAAATTATAATTTTTTTTTACCGGGGAACTCTGAACGATATATATATAGAACGGGCGAACCGACATGACCGGGGACTTTGCGCCATACGCGTAGGACGGGCGAACCGACATGACCGGGGACTTTGCGCTATACGCGCAGGACGGGCGAACCGACATGACCGGGGACTTTGCGCGTACGATCGAGCTATGGTCGAACCGACGTGACTCGGGTATTTTTTTCTTAATTTCTCGAAAAATGACCTTATAACTGGTATGTTTTTTTTTCATTAATCAATCTATATTTATCCTTCGCAATTTTTTATATTGTTAATTTTTTCTGTTCTTTCATCAGAAATTGATTTTTCGTAACTTTTCTTATCGAGAAAAAAAAAATTTAATTTTTTTGAAAAATATAATATTGACCTTTCATTTATACCGTCATGTTAATATAAATTATAATTTTTCTTTACCGGGGAACTATGAAAGATATATATATAGAACGGGCGAACCGACATGACCGGGGACTTTGCGCTATACGCGCAGGACGGGCGAACCGACATGACCGGGGACTTTGCGCGTACGATCGAGCTATGGTCGAACCGACGTGACTCGGGTGTTTTTTTCTTAATTTCTCGAAAAATAACCTTATAACTGGTATGTTTTTTTTTCATTAATCAATTTATATTTATCCTTCGCAATTTTTTATATTGTTAATTTTTTCTGTTCCTTCATCAAAAATTGATTTTTCGTAACTTTTCTTATCGAGAAAAAAAAAATTTAATTTTTTTGAAAAAATATAATATTGACCTTTCATTTATACCGTCATGTTAATATAAATTATAATTTTTTTACCGGGGAACTCTGAACGATATATATATAGAACGGGCGAACCGACATGACCGGGGACTTTGCGCCATACGCGTAGGACGGGCGAACCGACATGACCGGGGACTTTGCGCTATACGCGCAGGACGGGCGAACCGACATGACCGGGGACTTTGCGCGTACGATCGAGCTATGGTCGAACCGACGTGACTCGGGTGTTTTTCTTAATTTCTCGAAAAATAACCTTATAACTGGTATGTTTTTTTCATTAATCAATTTATATTTATCCTTCGCAATTTTTTATATTGTTAATTTTTTCTGTTCTTTCATCAGAAATTGATTTTTCGTAACTTTTCTTATCGAGAAAAAAAAAATTTAATTTTTTTGAAAAAATATAATATTGACCTTTCATTTATACCGTCATGTTAATATAAATTATAATTTTTTTTTACCGGGGAACTCTGAACGATATATATATAGAACGGGCGAACCGACATGACCGGGGACTTTGCGCCATACGCGTAGGACGGGCGAACCGACATGACCGGGGACTTTGCGCTATACGCGCAGGACGGGCGAACCGACATGACCGGGGACTTTGCGCTATACGCGTAAGACGGGCGAACCGACATGACCGGGGACTTTGCGCGTACGATCGAGCTATGGTCGAACCGACGTGACTCGGGTGTTTTTTTCTTAATTTCTCGAAAAATGACCTTATAACTGGTATGTTTTTTTTTCATTAATCAATTTATATTTATCCTTCGCAATTTTTTATATTGTTAATTTTTTCTGTTCTTTCATCAAAAATTGATTTTTCGTAACTTTTCTTATCGAGAAAAAAAAAATTTAATTTTTTTGAAAAAATATAATATTGACCTTTCATTTATACCGTCATGTTAATATAAATTATAATTTTTCTTTACCGGGGAACTCTGAACGATATATATATAGAACGGGCGAACCGACATGACCGGGGACTTTGCGCCATACGCGTAGGACGGGCGAACCGACATGACCGGGGACTTTGCGCGTACGATCGAGCTATGGTCGAACCGACGTGACTCGGGTGTTTTTTCTTAATTTCTCGAAAAATAATCTTATAACTGGTATGTTTTTTTTTCATTAATCAATTTATATTTATCCTTCGCAATTTTTTATATTGTTAATTTTTTCTGTTCTTTCATCAAAAATTGATTTTTCGTAACTTTTCTTATCGAGAAAAAAAAAATTTAATTTTTTGAAAAAATATAATATTGACCTTTCATTTATACCGTCATGTTAATATAAATTATAATTTTTCTTTACCGGGGAACTCTGAACGATATATATATAGAACGGGCGAACCGACATGACCGGGGACTTTGCGCCATACGCGTAAGGACGGGCGAACCGACATGACCGGGGACTTTGCGCTATACGCGCAGGACGGGCGAACCGACATGACCGGGGACTTTGCGCGTACGATCGAGCTATGGTCGAACCGACGTGACTCGGGTGTTTTTTCTTAATTTCTCGAAAAATAACCTTATAACTGGTATGTTTTTTTCATTAATCAATTTATATTTATCCTTCGCAATTTTTTATATTGTTAATTTTTTCTGTTCTTTCATCAAAAATTGATTTTTCGTAACTTTTCTTATCGAGAAAAAAATTTAATTTTTTTGAAAAATATAATATTGACCTTTCATTTATACCGTCATGTTAATATAAATTATAATTTTTCTTTACCGGGGAACTCTGAACGATATATATATAGAACGGGCGAACCGACATGACCGGGGACTTTGCGCCATACGCGTAAGACGGGCGAACCGACATGACCGGGGACTTTGCGCGTACGATCGAGCTATGGTCGAACCGACGTGACTCGGGTTTTTTTCTTAATTTCTCGAAAAATAACCTTATAACTGGTATGTTTTTTTTTCATTAATCAATTTATATTTATCCTTCGCAATTTTTTATATTGTTAATTTTTTCTGTTCTTTCATCAGAAATTGATTTTTCGTAACTTTTCTTATTGAGAAAAAAAAAATTTAATTTTTTTGAAAAAATAATATTGACCTTTCATTTATACCGTCATGTTAATATAAATTATAATTTTTTTACCGGGGAACTCTGAACGATATATATATAGAACGGGCGAACCGACATGACCGGGGACTTTGCGCCATACGCGTAGGACGGGCGAACCGACATGACCGGGGACTTTGCGCTATACGCGCAGGACGGGCGAACCGACATGACCGGGGACTTTGCGCCATACGCGTAAGACGGGCGAACCGACATGACCGGGGACTTTGCGCGTACGATCGAGCTATGGTCGAACCGACGTGACTCGGGTGTTTTTCTCTTAATTTCTCGAAAAATAACCTTATAACTGGTATGTTTTTTTCATTAATCAATTTATATTTATCCTTCGCAATTTTTTATATTGTTAATTTTTTCTGTTCTTTCATCAGAAATTGATTTTTCGTAACTTTTCTTATTGAGAAAAAAAAAATTTAATTTTTTTGAAAAAATATAATATTGACCTTTCATTTATACCGTCATGTTAATATAAATTATAATTTTTTTACCGGGGAACTCTGAACGATATATATATAGAACGGGCGAACCGACATGACCGGGGACTTTGCGCCATACGCGTAGGACGGGCGAACCGACATGACCGGGGACTTTGCGCTATACGCGCAGGACGGGCGAACCGACATGACCGGGGACTTTGCGCCATACGCGTAAGACGGGCGAACCGACATGACCGGGGACTTTGCGCGTACGATCGAGCTATGGTCGAACCGACGTGACTCGGGTGTTTTTTCTTAATTTCTCGAAAAATAACCTTATAACTGGTATGTTTTTTTTTCATTAATCAATTTATATTTATCCTTCGCAATTTTTTATATTGTTAATTTTTTCTGTTCTTTCATCAAAAATTGATTTTTCGTAACTTTTCTTATTGAGAAAAAAAAAATTTAATTTTTTTGAAAAAATATAATATTGACCTTTCATTTATACCGTCATGTTAATATAAATTATAATTTTTTTTTACCGGGGAACTCTGAACGATATATATATAGAACGGGCGAACCGACATGACCGGGGACTTTGCGCCATACGCGTAGGACGGGCGAACCGACATGACCGGGGACTTTGCGCTATACGCGCAGGACGGGCGAACCGACATGACCGGGAACTTTGCGCTATACGCGCAGGACGGGCGAACCGACATGACCGGGGACTTTGCGCCATACGCGTAAGACGGGCGAACCGACATGACCGGGGACTTTGCGCGTACGATCGAGCTATGGTCGAACCGACGTGACTCGGGTGTTTTTCTCTTAATTTCTCGAAAAATAACCTTATAACTGGTATGTTCTTTTCATTAATCAATTTATATTTATCCTTCGCAATTTTTTATATTGTTAATTTTTTCTGTTCTTTCATCAAAAATTGATTTTTCGTAACTTTTCTTATCGAGAAAAAAATTTAATTTTTTTGAAAAATATAATATTGACCTTTCATTTATACCGTCATGTTAATATACTTATAATGTTCGTTTACTCTGAGCGATATATATAGAACGGGCGAACCGACATGACCGGGGACTTTGCGCGTACGGTCGGGCCACCGAACCGACATGACTCGGGCATTTTTTTCTTAATTTCTCGAAAAATAACGTTATAACTGGTATGTTTTTTTTCATTAATCAATTTATATTTATCCTTTGCAATTTTTTATATTGTTAATTTTTTTTGTTCCTTTATTAAAAATTAATTTTTCGTAACTTTTCTTATCGAGAAAAAAAAAATTTAATTTTTTTGAAAAAATCTATTATTGACCTTTCATTTATACCATCCTGTTAATATATTTGTAATTTTTTTTACCAATTTGTATAATGATAATGATCATCGATCGAAGTCTAAGTTCCAGCGTACCCTCCGCTCGGTCTGTCGCTACAGCGGTTTTGCACCATAAGCGGCCGTGCATTAGCCCGGTCGGCGCCGACATGGTGGCCGGCCGTTCGGTTACTGTAAGAGAAGCGACGGTCCGGTGCGGCCGGGCGGAGCAGCGTCGGGCGCGTGTCCGTTCTACGATCTCGGTCGAGATACGGTACACCGCTCCTCGGGAAATACTTTCTCGACTGTTTCTGTCCGGTTCTTACCGATCTTTCTCCACACTGCATAGCCGCGAGTCGGTGTCTATGACCGAATGGCTCTTGAGCGGCAAAGCGACCTATAGGGGGACGCTGGTGACCTGTATGTATGGCTTTTGCCATGTGTACTTGTACGACTGAGCATCAACTTTTAGCCTCGAGCGATCGGGCCTTTCTAACACCTAAGGATATATAAATCCCTAGGGCGTACGGGCGTGTCGAATAGTTCTTGGTGGCTTGCAATACGACACGTTTCGTATGATGAGCTTTGAGTTTGTAAAAGTGAGAGAAAAGAAACGACGTGCGATGTTATTGTAACACCACGTTGTTAAATAAAACACAATATTATATTATAATTTTTATATATATGATATTGTGAAGTATGATTCTTGAAATTGTGAATGAACGGGGCATATTGTGGAAGTGCTGATATTACATTGGGATATGCCTCAGCGTGAATTTATATTACGCGCTTTATGAAATTAAATTTTTTCAAAAGGTTACCAAATGTTTAGCATGCTTGATACGTGCTCGAATATTTATAAAGACCTATTGTAGTCGATCGGTGAGGGGGCACTGACGACGAAAAATATATATATGTCAAAATTGGCAAAATATATTAATAATAAACTAAGATCCCTGGTTGATCCTGCCAGTAGTCATATGCTTGTCTCAAAGATTAAGCCATGCATGTCTCAGTACATGCCGAATTAAGGTGAAACCGCGAATGGCTCATTAAATCAGTTATGGTTCATTAGATCGTGGACACATTTACTTGGATAACTGTGGTAATTCTAGAGCTAATACATGCAAACAGAATTCCTCTCAGAGATGGGAGGAATGCTTTTATTAGATCAAAACCAATCGGTGGCGGACGGCTCGTCCGTTCGTCCATCGTTTGTTTTGGTGACTCTGAATAACTTTGTGCTGATCGCATGGTCATCTAGCACCGGCGACGCATCTTTCAAATGTCTGCCTTATCAACTGTCGATGGTAGGTTCTGCGCCTACCATGGTTGTAACGGGTAACGGGGAATCAGGGTTCGATTCCGGAGAGGGAGCCTGAGAAACAGCTACCACATCCAAGGAAGGCAGCAGGCGCGCAAATTACCCACTCCCGGCACGGGGAGGTAGTGACGAAAATAACGATACGGGACTCATCCGAGGCCCCGTAATCGGAATGAGTACACTTTAAATCCTTTAACGAGGACCAATTGGAGGGCAAGTCTGGTGCCAGCAGCCGCGGTAATTCCAGCTCCAATAGCGTATATTAAAGTTGTTGCGGTTAAAAAGCTCGTAGTTGAATCTGTGTGTCACAGTGTCGGTTCACCGCTCGCGGTGTTTAACTGGCATTATGTGGTACGTCCTATCGGTGGGCTTAGCTCCTTGCGGGCGGTCCAACTAATATCCCATCGCGGTGCTCTTCACTGAGTGTCGAGGTGGGCCGATACGTTTACTTTGAAAAATTAGAGTGCTTAAAGCAGGCTACCTTTGCCTGAATACTGTGTGCATGGAATAATGGAATAGGACCTCGGTTCTATTTTGTTGGTTTTCGGAACCCCGAGGTAATGATTAATAGGGACAGATGGGGGCATTCGTATTGCGACGTTAGAGGTGAAATTCTTGGATCGTCGCAAGACGGACAGAAGCGAAAGCATTTGCCAAAAATGTTTTCATTAATCAAGAACGAAAGTTAGAGGTTCGAAGGCGATCAGATACCGCCCTAGTTCTAACCATAAACGATGCCAGCCAGCGATCCGCCGAAGTTCCTCCGATGACTCGGCGGGCAGCTTCCGGGAAACCAAAGCTTTTGGGTTCCGGGGGAAGTATGGTTGCAAAGCTGAAACTTAAAGGAATTGACGGAAGGGCACCACCAGGAGTGGAGCCTGCGGCTTAATTTGACTCAACACGGGAAACCTCACCAGGCCCGGACACCGGAAGGATTGACAGATTGATAGCTCTTTCTTGATTCGGTGGGTGGTGGTGCATGGCCGTTCTTAGTTGGTGGAGCGATTTGTCTGGTTAATTCCGATAACGAACGAGACTCTAGCCTGCTAAATAGACGTAACTTATGGTATCTCGAAGGCCCTCGGCTTCGGTCGGTGGGTTTTTACTACCAACGTACAAACAAATCTTCTTAGAGGAACAGGCGGCTTCTAGCCGCACGAGATTGAGCAATAACAGGTCTGTGATGCCCTTAGATGTTCTGGGCCGCACGCGCGCTACACTGAAGGAATCAGCGTGTTTTCCCTGGCCGAAAGGCCCGGGTAACCCGCTGAACCTCCTTCGTGCTAGGGATTGGGGCTTGCAATTATTCCCCATGAACGAGGAATTCCCAGTAAGCGCGAGTCATAAGCTCGCGTTGATTACGTCCCTGCCCTTTGTACACACCGCCCGTCGCTACTACCGATTGAATGATTTAGTGAGGTCTTCGGACTGGTGCGCGGCCAATGTCTCGGCATTGCCGATGTTACCGGGAAGATGACCAAACTTGATCATTTAGAGGAAGTAAAAGTCGTAACAAGGTTTCCGTAGGTGAACCTGCGGAAGGATCATTAACGAATGAAACATACAAAAAGAGAATGCGTAACAAAAAGAGAGATAAACAAGGAGAAGGATAAAATGGAATTTCGATTCCATTACTAAATACCAAAATGTACTTTGTACATCGAACGAATAATGAAATCACGGAACGATGGCTTACGTGAGGAGGGAAAGAAAAAGAAATCCCTTCCGTCCGTTGTATCCGTTGATTTCGATCATTTTCGAATTTTTTTCTTACCAGACACGAAAATTCGACACGAAGAGAGAGGGAATAACGATAAATAAGCTCGAAGAGACGCTTGCGTGAAGGTCTATTTATCGAATAAACGGACCCGCCGTCTCGACGAGATGAATGTCGTTATGGTACGCAGAAAAGATACAAAGGGACGCTTGCGTGAGATCGTCGTCGTCGTGTGTGCGTTTACGGATGCATATACGGACGCGATCCGCCGTCTCGATGATGTATATTTTTAATAAAGATTTATAAAGGTACGGTTTGCACGTACGTGTACGTATCACGTATGTATATGCATAATGGTATATACAAAATGATAAAAAGAAAAAAAGCGCTTGCGTGAGGTCGAATTTTTAAATGACCCGCCGCTTTAATAACATTACGTCCCTACTGAAATATATTGAAAACACAAAAATAAAATGACAAATGGCTTGACAACACAATAAGGCGCTTGCGTGAGGTCTTTTTTAAATAGACCCGCCGTCTTTATGAACGTATATGCGTGCGTTGCGTATGTGTATGTATATAGATACGTGCAAGAAAAGTACCAAATTCACATTTCTGTACCTCCTTTCTCTTTTTTTATTTTCGTTGCCTGAGCTCCCGTTATAAAACGGGAGATGGACGAGGACCGCACACCAAGACTTTGGGATCGAACGAAGCTGTCGAGATAATGATAATCGAAAAAGCGGTAAGGACAAGTAGCGCGTCGATAGTAAAACGAAATCGAAGGATGGACGAGCCGCCGTCGAACTTTGTTTCGCGACGTTCTCTTCGATGGATACCAGTTCGACCTCTTTTCTCTTATACGCTATAATCATTCTCGAATCGTGCTTCCTACCCATGGGTGGATGGTGTGATGGTCGTCGTCGTTGTAAGCTTTAAACCGACGAAACCAAGAACGGCGAAACCAAGATGCATCGCGTCGACGTGAGCCCGATTTTATCGCTTCTTATTTAAAAGTTGAAACGTTGTTCGTTCAGAGGGGAATATCGAATTATGTTCGGTTATACAGAGAGGCCATCGTGTCGTGAGTCGGACACCCGTACCGTTAGCGGATATTCGCTTCGGAAATTGGGAGGTAAGACCGCTCGAGGCCAACCGAAATTCGTATCCCATCGAATTTTATCGAGAATGCAATATATACCTGAACGAATTATAGTTTTCAATATCGAATTTTTTAAGCGTATGGGCTCTGCGACCATGCTTCGAAGAAGAGTCGTTCTCTCCAGGTTGAGCGACGGTTTAAAAAAAAAAAAGGATTCAGTATCGGGGTATCCTCGTCGTTTCCTTAATATAAAAAATAAAAAAGAAAAATACGATTACCCTGAACGGTGGATCACTTGGCTCGTGGGTCGATGAAGAACGCAGCTAATTGCGCGTCAACGTGTGAACTGCAGGACACATGAACATCGACATTTCGAACGCACATTGCGGTCCACGGATACAATTCCTGGACCACGCCTGGCTGAGGGTCGTTCACGTAACCCAAATACTGCTTGCGTTGCGTATCGTTACTCTTCGTACATTTGATCCTTTTTTCTCTCTTTTTTGTAATCCCCGCCGTCGTTCTTTAAAATCGAACGTTTCCGAGTCGGGTGTCAAAAATCGAGGAAAGGACAAGTTACAAGGAGGAAGATGCGCGACGTACGAGCGATTGTTGGACGTTCGTTGGCGTTCGTCGCGGTCGTGACCGAGACTACAGAATCGAAATGCATGTGCTAGCGTGTGGTATGTAACAATGGAAAATGTCACGGACCTGCGTGAGTGTTCTCGGTGTCGTGAGTCGTCCGTTTTACGTAACGGATGACCGCCCGTGTTTCACCGCTTCGTGCTCGTTTTCAACGTTATTTCGTACCCGCCACTGCTTCGATTCGTCCGTCTTTGGATCACGATTACATACCGCGCCCCTAACGTCGTCTGAAATTAATATTTCTGCGATACTGTGAGAAAGGATAAAATATGGGAGTTTAATATCGAGAGAGGAGGGAAGAGAGATCCCTTGATGGCGCGTGATGATTGCCGTTCGTCGAGATTGTTAAAGAAAAGAGAGAGAGAGAAGAGCCCCAGGAATCGGAATACCCACTCCGTTCCTTCGTGTGTGTCATACTCTGTCGGAACTATCCGCTGGACCGTCACATCAACGTGCACGCGAGTCCTTAAGCGATACGTTTTCGTACCAGAGATCGAAGACTCCACGGAGATAATAGGATACGTAAGATGAGGACGAGTACGATTCTCTTTGGCGAGGCTTTTCTTTCGTTTTTCTTTTTCCTTTCGAGACGACAAATTATGGCATCTCCGCGCAGAGGAAGAGAAATTTCCTGAATCTAGTGTTGGTCATCCCATGCCTTTTTCGTTGTCTATCGCCGGACCGCATGTCCATGTCGGTCGTCCAGTCCCCGGAAACGGCTCGTGATATTTTTCCTTGCGTGAGTTTCACTTTGCCTCATTTTGTTTTTTTCTTTTCTCTGTACAGCAGTAAAGAGACTCGTGCACGCCTCGACGTACCATCCCCGGCCTGTTCATCGTCTTTGATGGATCAGGTATTATAATCGGGTTGAGCTTCGAAGGCGTGTATCGGTGATTTCGATCTCTGTACAGATGAGAAAACGACGGAGGTTTTAAAAAGTAGGAACCGCTGGAATTGTCAACGGAAGCTAAAATAGAGGACGGGCGTTAAAACAAAACCGATATTCGACATCTTGCGTGAGTCTGGACTCGAACATGAATACGACATACGATAATTGGCACTATGGTGCGGTGCATATTTAAAACACTACGATTGCAAAAAGGAAATATTCTTCTTCTTCTTCGCAATAATACTCTTTTCTTTCATTACCTTCTTTTATTTTTTTCTCTGGCTGTAACTTCATCGTACAAATAAAAAAAGAGAGTAAGTTCG
>NW_026893558.1:2474129-2476629 GCF_029169275.1 Apis cerana | reverse complement strand
TATTCCGGAACCCGGCAGCGGAACCGCATACCATTCGGGCCCTCGTAAGAGTGTTCGTCGGGGTAACCCAAAATGACCTGGAGACGCCGTCGGGAGATCCGGGAAGAGTTTTCTTTTCTGTATAAGCGTTCGAGTTCCCTGGAAACCTCTAGCAGGGAGATAGGGTTTGGAACGCGAAGAGCACCGCAGTTGCGGCGGTGTCCGGATCTTCTTCTCGGACCTTGAAAATCCAGGAGAGGGCCACGTGGAGGTGTCGCGCCGGTTCGTACCCATATCCGCAGCAGGTCTCCAAGGTAAAGAGCCTCTAGTCGATAGATTAATGTAGGTAAGGGAAGTCGGCAAATTGGATCCGTAACTTCGGAATAAGGATTGGCTCTGAGGAGCGGGGCGTGTCGGGCTTGGTCGGGAAGCGGGTTTGGCTGACGTGCCGGGCCTGGGCGAGCTGAACGGGGCGTGGTCTTGTACCTCGCACCCCGGATCCGAGCTCGGTCCCGTGCCTTGGCCTCCCGCGGATCTTCCTTGCTGCGAGGCTTCCGTGGCGGCTTTGCCGTCGTGGTCGCTCTCTTCGGCCGCCATTCAACGCTCAGCTCAGAACTGGCACGGACTAGGGGAATCCGACTGTCTAATTAAAACAAAGCATTGCGATGACCAGGGTGTTGACGCAATGTGATTTCTGCCCAGTGCTCTGAATGTCAACGTGAAGAAATTCAAAAAAGCGCGGGTAAACGGCGGGAGTAACTATGACTCTTGGTAATCAAATGCCTCGTTATTTTAATAGCGGTAGCGCTCCGCCCGCGCAAGAACCATCGACGCCGCTGCAACGAGCGTGATATATATCGTCCAACCGATCACGCCACCTAAGATCGTGAAAGCAATACGCTGCCGGAGGCGGAAAGCAATACGCCGTTAAAAGCGGAGGGCAACACGCCTCCGGGGCGAAAAGCAATACGCCGCTCTGGGCGAAAAGCAGTACGCCGCTGGGGTTCGCGAAGCAATACGCCGCGGGTCCTGGAAACAGGACTTCTGCGGTGGTGCGAGCGGCGGGCCTCCAGTGGTTGGGATTGTGTGCCCTGGCGGTCGGACGTGTTTGCGCTGTTGCGGCGGCTAGTGACGCACCCGGAGAGGTGTGGCGCGCAAGCGGTGGTCGGTTCGGAACGGAGCTCTTGAGAGTAATAGTTGCTGGGGGCATGAAGCGCAATACAGAGCCTCTTATGCCCCAAGTCGTAGTTCGTACCTCCACGTGGTCCCGCTGGAATGCCTATCGATTGCTCTTCGGAGAATCATAGAGTTCGAAACCGGCTACGGCGAGGAATGGGCGGTGAGGTGCACACCGATGGGGAGCAGCGACCCCACCTACCCATAGCTAAGAGAGCGAGCGGTCGGCCGGCCGCTGGTGCTAAAAAAAAAAAATTTTTTTCTTGCTTTTGATCACGTACGGAAGGTGAATTGAGGGGTACCTTTAGCCCACAACGTAAGTTAAACTTACGTATCGAATAAGTCTAGTGGCTGGCGGATCGTTCGCTCCCTTCGATGGCTTGTGCCACGACCTGGAACGGACCTGGAAAAGAGACGGAACAATTGGAAAAGTGTTGGGGGCACTCAAACTTCCCAAGATATCAAAAAGCAATCAAAAACATAATGTCAAGAAACAGAGGAGCCTCGGACGCGGGAGCCCCCGGCCCTGGGACTCCCGTGGCGGACTTGTCCGCAACAGATGAGAGGGCCACCGGTGACGACCAATGCTTATCCCCGGACTATGATTTGGATATGATAAATTTACCATTGAGCGGGCAGATTAAATGTTATTGGTGCTCAAAAAAGGGAAAAGATATTAGATTCCTCCAGGAATCGCAATACGCCAAACATAAAGACACGCAACACCCCCAAGAAGTAATTATATGGAGGTGCGCTGCATGCCATAAGGAGTTCGAAAAGCTCCATGGCTGCAGGTGCCACTTACCAAAGTGTAAGGGGCGAAAAATATGGGAGGGTGTTGCAAAATTCAAATGCGAGTCCTGCGAGGAATCGTTCCTATCGCAAAGAGGATTGTCTATGCATGAGAGACATAGACATCCGGCGATAAGGAACCAAAAAAGAGCACAAAGCACAAGTCGGGGAAATACAAGACCAGTCAGTAGAGCCTCGGTCTGGTCTAAAGACGAAACGGATCTATTAATCAAGTTAAACCAGCGCTACAAACATTTAAAACAACCAAATGTAGCGCTGAGAGAATATTTCCCCGACAAGACCCTGAAACAAATAAGCGACAAAAGGAGGCTCCTGCCCGTTCAAGAAGAAGAAGTGGCCACAACTCAAAGCGAAGCAAGATCTCCTTCCTCCGAGTCCTCGGAAGAAAGCATTTACGAATCGGCCACGGAGGACGAAGGAGGAGGAGAAATACGAGAAACGGCTCAACAAGAAGACCGCTGGCAAGAGCCGTTTCTCCAATATATAACATCGAACCACCTCGACGAAGGAGACTTCCTTCGAGGGGTGGAAA
>NW_026893558.1:2391629-2469129 GCF_029169275.1 Apis cerana | reverse complement strand
CCGAAGCGACGTGACCGGGGAAATAGTCGCGAACGGTATGATAGCGCCGAAGCGACATGACCGGGGAAATTGCCGCAAACGAAACGGATGCAACGAAGCGATGTGACCGAGGTCATTGAAACGAAAAATCGATGTTATTAGAAAATAGACAGAACGTAACATCGTTGAATCGTTACGTATGGTATAGTGAAATTAATATAGAAAACGAAACAAATGTAATTATAATATTGTATTGGAGTAACTAATAAAAATAACGAAAATATATTTCTAGTGATAGAAAATCCCGGAGGAGAGTAGAGTTGGAAAGGAGAAAGAACGGGGAAGGGGAGAAAAAGGAAGGGAATGTAAATATTTATGAATATTCATAATAGATATAAAATATAAGACGAATTAATGTCTAAAACATGAAATAATTGTATTAATAAAAATATTATATGCGAGTACGCTATACTATTTAAAAAGGGGGGGGAAGAAAAAAAATAGTAATAATAGTAATATCAAAATAGTAGCAATAAAGGATTTTTCACGACCAACACATAGTAACTGTAAGCAAACAATGATAATAATGGGCAGATACAAGCTTCTTAGATTGTAAGATTACAGAACAGAAGAATTATCACTCGAAACGTTAAACCTATATTGCGGGAAAAATATCTAAATATCATGGATGTTGGAGGATACGTATAGAACGAGCGAACCGACTTGATCGGAGGACTTTGCGCGATACGCGTAGAACGGGCGAACCGACCTGACCGGGGGACTTTGAGCGTACGGTCGTACTACCGAATCGACATGACTCGGATATTTTCTTCTTAATTTCTCGAGAAATAACTTTATAACTTGTACTTGTTTTTTTTCATTAATCAATTTATATTTATCATTCGCAATTTCTTATATTGTCAATTTTTTCTTTTCTTTCATCAAAAACAGATTTTTCATAACTTTTCTTATCGAGAAAAAAAAAATTTAATTTTCTTGTAAAAATCTATTATTGAACTTTAATTTATACCGTCATGTTAATATATTTATAATTTTTTCTTCCGGGGTACTCTGAGCGATATGTACAGAACGAGGGAACCGACATGACCGGGAGACTTTGCGCCATACGCGTAGGACGGGCGAACCGACATAACTCGGATAATTTCTTTTTAATTTCTCGAGAAATAACATAATAACTGGTATGTTTTTCTTTCATTAATCAATTTATATTTATCCTTCGCAATTTTTTATATTCTTAATTTTTTCTGTTCTTTCATCAAAAATTGATTTTTCGTAACTTTTCTTATCGAGAAAAAAAAAAATTATTTTTTTGAAAAAATCTATCATTGACCTTTCATTTATACCGTCATGTTAATATACTTATAATTTTTTTACTCTGAGCGATATATATAGAACGGGCGAACCGACATGATCGGGGACTTTGCGCTATACGCGTAGGACGGGCGAACCGACATGACCGGGGACTTTGCGCGTACGATCGAGCTATGGTCGAACCGACGTGACTCGGGTATTTTTTTCTTAATTTCTCGAAAAATGACCTTATAACTGGTATGTTTTTTTTTCATTAATCAATCTATATTTATCCTTCGCAATTTTTTATATTGTTAATTTTTTCTGTTCTTTCATCAGAAATTGATTTTTCGTAACTTTTCTTATCGAGAAAAAAAAAATTTAATTTTTTTGAAAAAATATAATATTGACCTTTCATTTATACCGTCATGTTAATATAAATTATAATTTTTCTTTACCGGGGAACTATGAAAGATATATATATAGAACGGGCGAACCGACATGACCGGGGACTTTGCGCTATACGCGCAGGACGGGCGAACCGACATGACCGGGGACTTTGCGCCATACGCGTAAGACGGGCGAACCGACATGACCGGGGACTTTGCGCGTACGATCGAGCTATGGTCGAACCGACGTGACTCGGGTGTTTTTTTCTTAATTTCTCGAAAAATGACCTTATAACTGGTATGTTTTTTTCATTAATCAATCTATATTTATCCTTCGCAATTTTTTATATTGTTAATTTTTTCTGTTCTTTCATCAGAAATTGATTTTTCGTAACTTTTCTTATCGAGAAAAAAAAAATTTAATTTTTTTGAAAAATATAATATTGACCTTTCATTTATACCGTCATGTTAATATAAATTATAATTTTTCTTTACCGGGGAACTCTGAACGATATATATATAGAACGGGCGAACCGACATGACCGGGGACTTTGCGCCATACGCGTAAGACGGGCGAACCGACATGACCGGGGACTTTGCGCGTACGATCGAGCTATGGTCGAACCGACGTGACTCGGGTGTTTTTTCTTAATTTCTCGAAAAATAACCTTATAACTGGTATGTTTTTTTTTTCATTAATCAATTTATATTTATCCTTCGCAATTTTTTATATTGTTAATTTTTTCTGTTCTTTCATCAGAAATTGATTTTTCGTAACTTTTCTTATCGAGAAAAAAAAAATTTAATTTTTTTGAAAAATATAATATTGACCTTTCATTTATACCGTCATGTTAATATAAATTATAATTTTTTTTTACCGGGGAACTCTGAACGATATATATATAGAACGGGCGAACCGACATGACCGGGGACTTTGCGCCATACGCGTAAGACGGGCGAACCGACATGACCGGGGACTTTGCGCGTACGATCGAGCTATGGTCGAACCGACGTGACTCGGGTGTTTTTCTCTTAATTTCTCGAAAAATAACCTTATAACTGGTATGTTTTTTTCATTAATCAATTTATATTTATCCTTCGCAATTTTTTATATTGTTAATTTTTTCTGTTCTTTCATCAGAAATTGATTTTTCGTAACTTTTCTTATTGAGAAAAAAAAAATTTAATTTTTTTGAAAAAATATAATATTGACCTTTCATTTATACCGTCATGTTAATATAAATTATAATTTTTTTTTACCGGGGAACTCTGAACGATATATATATAGAACGGGCGAACCGACATGACCGGGGACTTTGCGCCATACGCGTAGGACGGGCGAACCGACATGACCGGGGACTTTGCGCTATACGCGCAGGACGGGCGAACCGACATGACCGGGGACTTTGCGCTATACGCGTAAGACGGGCGAACCGACATGACCGGGGACTTTGCGCGTACGATCGAGCTATGGTCGAACCGACGTGACTCGGGTGTTTTTTCTTAATTTCTCGAAAAATAACCTTATAACTGGTATGTTTTTTTCATTAATCAATTTATATTTATCCTTCGCAATTTTTTATATTGTTAATTTTTTCTGTTCTTTCATCAAAAATTGATTTTTCGTAACTTTTCTTATTGAGAAAAAAAAAATTTAATTTTTTTGACAAATATAATATTGACCTTTCATTTATACCGTCATGTTAATATAAATTATAATTTTTTTTTACCGGGGAACTCTGAACGATATATATATAGAACGGGCGAACCGACATGACCGGGGACTTTGCGCCATACGCGTAGGACGGGCGAACCGACATGACCGGGGACTTTGCGCTATACGCGCAGGACGGGCGAACCGACATGACCGGGAACTTTGCGCTATACGCGCAGGACGGGCGAACCGACATGACCGGGGACTTTGCGCCATACGCGTAAGACGGGCGAACCGACATGACCGGGGACTTTGCGCGTACGATCGAGCTATGGTCGAACCGACGTGACTCGGGTGTTTTTCTCTTAATTTCTCGAAAAATAACCTTATAACTGGTATGTTTTTTTCATTAATCAATTTATATTTATCCTTCGCAATTTTTTATATTCTTAATTTTTTCTGTTCTTTCATCAAAAATTGATTTTTCGTAACTTTTCTTATCGAGAAAAAAAAAATTTAATTTTTTTGAAAAAATATAATATTGACCTTTCATTTATACCGTCATGTTAATATACTTATAATTTTTTTTTACTCTGAGCGATATATATAGAACGGGCGAACCGACATGACCGGGGACTTTGCGCGTACGGTCGGGCCACCGAACCGACATGACTCGGGCATTTTTTTCTTAATTTCTCGAAAAATAACGTTATAACTGGTATGTTTTTTTTCATTAATCAATTTATATTTATCCTTTGCAATTTTTTATATTGTTAATTTTTTTTGTTCCTTTATTAAAAATTAATTTTTCGTAACTTTTCTTATCGAGAAAAAAAAAATTTAATTTTTTTGACAAATCTATTATTGACCTTTCATTTATACCATCCTGTTAATATATTTGTAATTTTTTTTACCAATTTGTATAATGATAATGATCATCGATCGAAGTCTAAGTTCCAGCGTACCCTCCGCTCGGTCTGTCGCTACAGCGGTTTTGCACCATAAGCGGCCGTGCATTAGCCCGGTCGGCGCCGACATGGTGGCCGGCCGTTCGGTTACTGTAAGAGAAGCGACGGTCCGGTGCGGCCGGGCGGAGCAGCGTCGGGCGCGTGTCCGTTCTACGATCTCGGTCGAGATACGGTACACCGCTCCTCGGGAAATACTTTCTCGACTGTTTCTGTCCGGTTCTTACCGATCTTTCTCCACACTGCATAGCCGCGAGTCGGTGTCTATGACCGAATGGCTCTTGAGCGGCAAAGCGACCTATAGGGGGACGCTGGTGACCTGTATGTATGGCTTTTGCCATGTGTACTTGTACGACTGAGCATCAACTTTTAGCCTCGAGCGATCGGGCCTTTCTAACACCTAAGGATATATAAATCCCTAGGGCGTACGGGCGTGTCGAATAGTTCTTGGTGGCTTGCAATACGACACGTTTCGTATGATGAGCTTTGAGTTTGTAAAAGTGAGAGAAAAGAAACGACGTGCGATGTTATTGTAACACCACGTTGTTAAATAAAACACAATATTATATTATAATTTTTATATATATGATATTGTGAAGTATGATTCTTGAAATTGTGAATGAACGGGGCATATTGTGGAAGTGCTGATATTACATTGGGATATGCCTCAGCGTGAATTTATATTACGCGCTTTATGAAATTAAATTTTTTCAAAAGGTTACCAAATGTTTAGCATGCTTGATACGTGCTCGAATATTTATAAAGACCTATTGTAGTCGATCGGTGAGGGGGCACTGACGACGAAAATATATATATGTCAAAATTGGCAAAATATATTAATAATAAACTAAGATCCCTGGTTGATCCTGCCAGTAGTCATATGCTTGTCTCAAAGATTAAGCCATGCATGTCTCAGTACATGCCGAATTAAGGTGAAACCGCGAATGGCTCATTAAATCAGTTATGGTTCATTAGATCGTGGACACATTTACTTGGATAACTGTGGTAATTCTAGAGCTAATACATGCAAACAGAATTCCTCTCAGAGATGGGAGGAATGCTTTTATTAGATCAAAACCAATCGGTGGCGGACGGCTCGTCCGTTCGTCCATCGTTTGTTTTGGTGACTCTGAATAACTTTGTGCTGATCGCATGGTCATCTAGCACCGGCGACGCATCTTTCAAATGTCTGCCTTATCAACTGTCGATGGTAGGTTCTGCGCCTACCATGGTTGTAACGGGTAACGGGGAATCAGGGTTCGATTCCGGAGAGGGAGCCTGAGAAACAGCTACCACATCCAAGGAAGGCAGCAGGCGCGCAAATTACCCACTCCCGGCACGGGGAGGTAGTGACGAAAAATAACGATACGGGACTCATCCGAGGCCCCGTAATCGGAATGAGTACACTTTAAATCCTTTAACGAGGACCAATTGAGGGCAAGTCTGGTGCCAGCAGCCGCGGTAATTCCAGCTCCAATAGCGTATATTAAAGTTGTTGCGGTTAAAAAGCTCGTAGTTGAATCTGTGTGTCACAGTGTCGGTTCACCGCTCGCGGTGTTTAACTGGCATTATGTGGTACGTCCTATCGGTGGGCTTAGCTCCTTGCGGGCGGTCCAACTAATATCCCATCGCGGTGCTCTTCACTGAGTGTCGAGGTGGGCCGATACGTTTACTTTGAAAAATTAGAGTGCTTAAAGCAGGCTACCTTTGCCTGAATACTGTGTGCATGGAATAATGGAATAGGACCTCGGTTCTATTTTGTTGGTTTTCGGAACCCCGAGGTAATGATTAATAGGGACAGATGGGGGCATTCGTATTGCGACGTTAGAGGTGAAATTCTTGGATCGTCGCAAGACGGACAGAAGCGAAAGCATTTGCCAAAAATGTTTTCATTAATCAAGAACGAAAGTTAGAGGTTCGAAGGCGATCAGATACCGCCCTAGTTCTAACCATAAACGATGCCAGCCAGCGATCCGCCGAAGTTCCTCCGATGACTCGGCGGGCAGCTTCCGGGAAACCAAAGCTTTTGGGTTCCGGGGGAAGTATGGTTGCAAAGCTGAAACTTAAAGGAATTGACGGAAGGGCACCACCAGGAGTGGAGCCTGCGGCTTAATTTGACTCAACACGGGAAACCTCACCAGGCCCGGACACCGGAAGGATTGACAGATTGATAGCTCTTTCTTGATTCGGTGGGTGGTGGTGCATGGCCGTTCTTAGTTGGTGGAGCGATTTGTCTGGTTAATTCCGATAACGAACGAGACTCTAGCCTGCTAAATAGACGTAACTTATGGTATCTCGAAGGCCCTCGGCTTCGGTCGGTGGGTTTTTACTACCAACGTACAAACAAATCTTCTTAGAGGAACAGGCGGCTTCTAGCCGCACGAGATTGAGCAATAACAGGTCTGTGATGCCCTTAGATGTTCTGGGCCGCACGCGCGCTACACTGAAGGAATCAGCGTGTTTTCCCTGGCCGAAAGGCCCGGGTAACCCGCTGAACCTCCTTCGTGCTAGGGATTGGGGCTTGCAATTATTCCCCATGAACGAGGAATTCCCAGTAAGCGCGAGTCATAAGCTCGCGTTGATTACGTCCCTGCCCTTTGTACACACCGCCCGTCGCTACTACCGATTGAATGATTTAGTGAGGTCTTCGGACTGGTGCGCGGCCAATGTCTCGGCATTGCCGATGTTACCGGGAAGATGACCAAACTTGATCATTTAGAGGAAGTAAAAGTCGTAACAAGGTTTCCGTAGGTGAACCTGCGGAAGGATCATTAACGAATGAAACATACAAAAAGAGAATGCGTAACAAAAAGAGAGATAAACAAGGAGAAGGATAAAATGGAATTTCGATTCCATTACTAAATACCAAAATGTACTTTGTACATCGAACGAATAATGAAATCACGGAACGATGGCTTACGTGAGGAGGGAAAGAAAAAGAAATCCCTTCCGTCCGTTGTATCCGTTGATTTCGATCATTTTCGAATTTTCTTCTTACCAGACACGAAAATTCGACACGAAGAGAGAGGGAATAACGATAAATAAGCTCGAAGAGACGCTTGCGTGAAGGTCTATTTATCGAATAAACGGACCCGCCGTCTCGACGAGATGAATGTCGTTATGGTACGCAAAAAGATACAAAGGGACGCTTGCGTGAGATCGTCGTCGTCGTGTGTGCGTTTACGGATGCATATACGGACGCGATCCGCCGTCTCGATGATGTATATTTTTAATAAAGATTTATAAAGGTACGGTTTGCACGTACGTGTACGTATCACGTATGTATATGCATAATGGTATATACAAAATGATAAAAAAGAAAAAAGCGCTTGCGTGAGGTCGAATTTTTAAATGACCCGCCGCTTTAATAACATTACGTCCCTACTGAAATATATTGAAAACACAAAAATAAAATGACAAATGGCTTGACAACACAATAAGGCGCTTGCGTGAGGTCTTTTTTAAATAGACCCGCCGTCTTTATGAACGTATATGCGTGCGTTGCGTATGTGTATGTATATAGATACGTGCAAGAAAAGTACCAAATTCACATTTCTGTACCTCCTTTCTTTTTTTATTTTCGTTGCCTGAGCTCCCGTTATAAAACGGGAGATGGACGAGGACCGCACACCAAGACTTTGGGATCGAACGAAGCTGTCGAGATAATGATAATCGAAAAAGCGGTAAGGACAAGTAGCGCGTCGATAGTAAAACGAAATCGAAGGATGGACGAGCCGCCGTCGAACTTTGTTTCGCGACGTTCTCTTCGATGGATACCAGTTCGACCTCTTTTCTCTTATACGCTATAATCATTCTCGAATCGTGCTTCCTACCCATGGGTGGATGGTGTGATGGTCGTCGTCGTTGTAAGCTTTAAACCGACGAAACCAAGAACGGCGAAACCAAGATGCATCGCGTCGACGTGAGCCCGATTTTATCGCTTCTTATTTAAAAGTTGAAACGTTGTTCGTTCAGAGGGGAATATCGAATTATGTTCGGTTATACAGAGAGGCCATCGTGTCGTGAGTCGGACACCCGTACCGTTAGCGGATATTCGCTTCGGAAATTGGGAGGTAAGACCGCTCGAGGCCAACCGAAATTCGTATCCCATCGAATTTTATCGAGAATGCAATATATACCTGAACGAATTATAGTTTTCAATATCGAATTTTTTAAGCGTATGGGCTCTGCGACCATGCTTCGAAGAAGAGTCGTTCTCTCCAGGTTGAGCGACGGTTTAAAAAAAAAAAGGATTCAGTATCGGGGTATCCTCGTCGTTTCCTTAATATAAAAAATAAAAAAGAAAAATACGATTACCCTGAACGGTGGATCACTTGGCTCGTGGGTCGATGAAGAACGCAGCTAATTGCGCGTCAACGTGTGAACTGCAGGACACATGAACATCGACATTTCGAACGCACATTGCGGTCCACGGATACAATTCCTGGACCACGCCTGGCTGAGGGTCGTTCACGTAACCCAAATACTGCTTGCGTTGCGTATCGTTACTCTTCGTACATTTGATCCTTTTTTTCTCTTTTTTGTAATCCCCGCCGTCGTTCTTTAAAATCGAACGTTTCCGAGTCGGGTGTCAAAAATCGAGGAAAGGACAAGTTACAAGGAGGAAGATGCGCGACGTACGAGCGATTGTTGGACGTTCGTTGGCGTTCGTCGCGGTCGTGACCGAGACTACAGAATCGAAATGCATGTGCTAGCGTGTGGTATGTAACAATGAAAATGTCACGGACCTGCGTGAGTGTTCTCGGTGTCGTGAGTCGTCCGTTTTACGTAACGGATGACCGCCCGTGTTTCACCGCTTCGTGCTCGTTTTCAACGTTATTTCGTACCCGCCACTGCTTCGATTCGTCCGTCTTTGGATCACGATTACATACCGCGCCCCTAACGTCGTCTGAAATTAATATTTCTGCGATACTGTGAGAAAGGATAAAATATGGGAGTTTAATATCGAGAGAGGAGGGAAGAGAGATCCCTTGATGGCGCGTGATGATTGCCGTTCGTCGAGATTGTTAAAGAAAAGAGAGAGAGAGAAGAGCCCCAGGAATCGGAATACCCACTCCGTTCCTTCGTGTGTGTCATACTCTGTCGGAACTATCCGCTGGACCGTCACATCAACGTGCACGCGAGTCCTTAAGCGATACGTTTTCGTACCAGAGATCGAAGACTCCACGGAGATAATAGGATACGTAAGATGAGGACGAGTACGATTCTCTTTGGCGAGGCTTTTCTTTCGTTTTTCTTTTTCCTTTTCGAGACGACAAATTATGGCATCTCCGCGCAGAGGAAGAGAAATTTCCTGAATCTAGTGTTGGTCATCCCATGCCTTTTTCGTTGTCTATCGCCGGACCGCATGTCCATGTCGGTCGTCCAGTCCCCGGAAACGGCTCGTGATATTTTTCCTTGCGTGAGTTTCACTTTGCCTCATTTTGTTTTTTTCTCTTTTTCTCTGTACAGCAGTAAAGAGACTCGTGCACGCCTCGACGTACCATCCCCGGCCTGTTCATCGTCTTTGATGGATCAGGGTATTATAATCGGGTTGAGCTTCGAAGGCGTGTATCGGTGATTTCGATCTCTGTACAGATGAGAAAACGACGGAGGTTTTAAAAAAGTAGGAACCGCTGGAATTGTCAACGGAAGCTAAAATAGAGGACGGGCGTTAAAACAAAACCGATATTCGGACATCTTGCGTGAGTCTGGACTCGAACATGAATACGACATACGATAATTGGCACTATGGTGCGGTGCATATTTAAAACACTACGATTGCAAAAAGGAAATATTCTTCTTCTTCTTCGCAATAATACTCTTTTCTTTCATTACCTTCTTTTTATTTTTTCTCTCTGGCTGTAACTTCATCGTACAAATGAAAAAAGAGAGTAAGTTCGACTCATTGGGATTTTGCGTCGGGACGTAAATAAAAAGTTACTCGTTGGTACAATCGAGATCGGGATGTGCGAGCATAACGATTGATGGGGATGATACAGTGCCTCCACATCGAGCCGACCCGACCGTTGTCCATACGAGAATTTCCCCGCCTGCCTGAAATTTCGAACGATGAGAGTCGATGTCTCTTTATGTATCGATGCAAGGATACGTACCAATAATATACATGGGAGAGAAAAAGAAGGGGAAAAGTATTTGTAATACGAAAAAGAAAGGAGAGATATCTAGCGAAGACGCAAGGGAAAAATTCTTCTTCCATTTCGAATTTTTATTTTTTTTTCCTTTTTCCTCCTTCTATTCGAATTTAATTAAAAAAAAAGGAGGGAAGAAAAGGAAAAAATATAACCTTCTCTCGTTAACTTTCTTATTCTTCTCGTTGGTACACGCTACATGTCACGAATATATTTCGTGTTATACGTAGAGACGACCTCAGAGTAGGCGAGATTACCCGCTGAATTTAAGCATATTAATAAGCGGAGGAAAAGAAACTAACAAGGATTTCCTTAGTAGCGGCGAGCGAACAGGAATGAGCCCAGCACTGAATCCCGCGGTACCGCCGCTGGGAAATGTAGTGTTCGGGAGGATCCGTTTATCCCGTGACGTCGAACTGCGTCCAAGTCCATCTTGAATGGGGCCATTTACCCGTAGAGGGTGCCAGGCCCGTAGTGACCGGTACGCGTTTCGGGAGGATCTCTCCTTAGAGTCGGGTTGCTTGAGAGTGCAGCCCTAAGTGGGTGGTAAACTCCATCTAAGGCTAAATACTACCACGAGACCGATAGCGAACAAGTACCGTGAGGGAAAGTTGAAAAGAACTTTGAAGAGAGAGTTCAAGAGTACGTGAAACCGTTCAGGGGTAAACCTGAGAAACCCAAAAGATCGAATGGGGAGATTCATCGGCAACGATGCTGGCTCCCGTTGGTGCGCGATGCTCCGGATGAATCCTCGTGGTTCATCGGCGAGGGCACACCACCTTCGGCTTGAATGTTCCGGCATCGTAGTCGTGCACTTCTCCCCTAGTAGAACGTCGCGACCCGTTGTGTGTCGGTCTACGGCCCGAGAGGGCGCCTGTCGCGTCGCTTCGCGCGCACGCGGCAGACCCTCGGTCGCCTGGCCGGCTGCACGACGGTACTCGCACGGTATCGGGCCGCAACCAATCCATTTTTTCGAATGTGTGTGCGTCAGGCCCGCCGCAAGCTCGGTCAGTTCTTACCCGGAGGCACGGACCTGGTGCCGTCCCCGGGCCTGGCCAGCTGTTAGCAGGCGGTGTCCTTGGACTGGCCAAGACTCGAATTACCGGTCGGCGACGCTATTGCTTTGGGTACTCTCAGGACCCGTCTTGAAACACGGACCAAGGAGTCTAACATGTGCGCGAGTCATTGGGATGCAAAAACCTAAAGGCGAAATGAAAGTGAAGATCGGACTTTGTGCCGATCGAGGGAGGATGGGCCGCGTTACTATGCGGCCCCGCACTCCCGGGGCGTCTCGTTCTCATTGCGAGAAGAGGCGCACCTAGAGCGTACACGTTGGGACCCGAAAGATGGTGAACTATGCCTGGTCAGGACGAAGTCAGGGGAAACCCTGATGGAGGTCCGTAGCGATTCTGACGTGCAAATCGATCGTCGGAGTATTCTAAAGAACATTCTGAGGATCCAGATAAGGACCACGTTTTGCGGTATTTTGTAGGTTTCTTTTTCCTAAGGAGATCAGCTATGATAAGGAGTCGTGCTTCTTCATAACATCGTAAAGCTACTTATGTAAGTTGGCAGTGTGTAAGCATATTGGATGAATTTTTTCCTAATAAAAAAAAACAAAAAGTATTTATGATATTTGTACATTCAATTGTTCATTTTTATATGTGTTATATTATACTAGATTTTTCGAAAATATTTTACATAAAGAATATGTCATGTTTTATAATATTCGTTTCCATTAAAAAGATTTTATAATTTTTTTTAATATTTTTTTGTAGCAATTTTTTTTATAAAAAATCATCAATTGAAACAGATATTAAAATTTCACTTTTTCGTATTAAAATATTAAATGATTTTTTTAAATATTGATGCAAAAATGGCAATAGTTTATTGTATTAAGATTATGATTACTTATTAAGATTATTAATCGAATAGAAGGTTATATTGAAGTATTACATTAAAGTATTTATATAAAAAATTAAGTAAATTCTGTTTCTATATCAATCATTGATCGATAAAGTACCGATATTGCTAAATATAATCACGATTCAAAGGATCCAAAATTTTAAATTCGGGAATATTAAAATTTTATGTTATATCTAATTGATTTATTAAATTTATTAATTTAAAAGATATTTAATTTTATGTTTTTTAAAATTATTTTGTGATTCTTAAAAATATCTGAAAATATTAATTTCATCTTTTGTCAATTTTATGCCAATATAATATAAATGAAAATTTGTCAAATGATATTTATAAGTCTTAAAATATGTTGAATTGTTATTTAAATTAATAGAACATTTAATAATAATCGTTGATAAAAATTAATATGAGTATATTAATAATATTACTATTATATTTATAATTTACTTAATTTTATATCTAATTTGCTAATATATATGATATCACTACATATAATTCTTTATAGTCATAGATAATAGAAAATATTAAAAATATTGAGAGTTACCTATTATTTGAGGTATCTTTATTAAATAATATTACAAAATTACAAAATTTTATATATTGCTGTAAAATCATCAAACATATTTTGCAATTTGAAGAACATGTTGATTGTTGAAAATGAAATCAAAAACAAAATAGAATAGTCTTTATTTTCTAAAAAAAAAATGAGCAAATCAAATTTAATAAAGATATAATAATTAATATTTTTGTTATTGTTATTAATATTTATGGAATATTCTCAAAATATTATTATTGACTATTATTGTATTATTATTGGATTGTTATTTATTTATACTAAAATTGCGCACAAAGAGCATTGTTTATTTCTATATTTGAAATTTTATCATCAAAAATAATAGGAAAATTACAAGATAGATTATAATATAATAATTTAAAAATTTTTTTAAATATCAAATATTTATTTTATTATTATATATATTTATTATTATATATCATATATTTATTTTATATTAATTGGTCACATTTTAATGTATTTAAAAGTAAGAATTAAATGTATTGATAATATCATCCGATATTATGAAAAAAAAATTAATGTGAAAGAACTATCTTTGTTATTCTATTTGCTTTCGTAAATACCATTCGTCGATCTACACATGTATGTACGCACAAAAACAAAAATAATGATATTAAAAGAGAATCTAAAAAAAACTTTAATTTTCAAGAGATTACCATAGAACTCGGTAAAATGTTTAATTAAAATTCAATTTCTTGTATATTATAATATTATTATATAGTATACAATTCAAGAAGTATATAAAAATTATAAACTTTAAAGAAAATGAAAATAGCTAATCATTACCAATCATAGATTATAAAACAGAATTGTTATTAAATAAAAAAAAGTATAGGATTTTATTAATCAAAATCGATTAGAGATATTAAAATGAATGAATCCTAATTAAAAATAACAATTAAAACCACAGTTTCTTGATGAAAGATATTGTATATATTTTCATAGCCAATAAAGAAAAGAGATTTAGATTGCACTGTAAAATTACATTAAGAATCTATCAAAGTAAGGTTTGTTATTTTCTTCAAAAATATTCAAAATCTAAAACTCTCAGAAATATAAAAAAATGTAATCGACTTATATAATCAGTTAGAAGTAATTGAAGAAGTTATCAATGATATATTTTTTCATGATAATGCTGTATAATTTATCGGAATCTTATAATTATTTAATAAATATTTTTAAAAACAAACTCGAACAAAAATTAAAATTTTTTTCAATGCTAAATTAAAGAAAAATAAAGAACGAATATCATAGATTGAATTATCTGAAACAAGTTACCATATTTTTATATAGTATAAAGAAATTACAAATTAGTTCTAATCCAAGAAAAGAAAATTCATTCGAGCCAAAATTATTTTTGTAAAAGAGAAAATATAAAATCTGAAAGCAAAAGAAAGAAAAGATAAAGAAATAAAGAAAAAGATAATAACAGTGAATTTTCTTTCAATGCAAATTTGTATATAATCGTCAAATGAATAATATGTTGATTCAAAAAGAATAAGTCACCTGACAAATAAAATAAAAAATTTTTTATTTTCTATAAATAGTGCAACAAGTATTAAAACGATCACAATTAGAAGGTATAAGTAGTATTAAATATTTAAATAAATTCAATGTAGGAAGAATTATTATTACATTATTAAAGTAAAATATATAACATTATGTATAATATTATACGAAAATTAACTATCAGTTAAAAAAATGATTGATCATTTCGAAATAAAGTTTAGTGATAATAATTGCAATAACTATTTATATAAATTAGATCAAATAATTTATAATTTATAAATATATGAATGAACAAAACGTTAACATTTTAAATGCACAATCAAAAACAATTGCATACATTCTTAATAGTACAGAAAATTAGAAAAAAAGAATTCGGATTATTATGTGCAGAATAATTAAAAAAGATTAATGTTAAACAGAAATTGAAAACTATGATATGACATTCAAAAAAAGAATAAAAATATCAAATAAATTTAAGAACTTTACTCGATATAATGCACTTTGATGTATTATAATGCGATACAAATAAATTCAAGCAATAAAATACGTATCCATTAATGATTTTAATGGATGTATTGAAATTCAATTATTAGCATATAATCGAAAGTATGTAAAAACGTTAAAAAAATATATATGGCGTTTAAAAAAAAGTTTAATTAATTTAATTAAAAGCCATTTAATTAGCTATAGAATATAAAGAAAAGAAGTATATTAATGATGAATCAATAAATTATTTAAAGAATTAAGGAATAAAAGTGGAATTCACTGTAACAGAATGGAACAGCAAAAAAAAAAAAAAAAAAAGAAAAAAATATTGAGGGGAAACAATAATAACGGCAATTTTTCTATAAAACAAATTATTTATTACATCATAAGATATCGTGAATATTTATGTATTTGATATTTGATAAAATCATATTTTAATTATATGCATTTAAATATATTTAAATTATGCATAAAACATATTTAGAAATTTTAAAAGAACGTAAATGAAAATTAGATAACAAAATTAAGAAATTACACTGGGATATAATGAGAGATTCAAAATCGCTTAATAGATTTAAAGACAAATAAAAATGAATCGAGTATTATTTTTTTCAATAATATAAAAATGCAAATTAAAAGAATTTCGAAAAAAAATATGATTATGAAAATAAAAAGATATAGAATTAGAAATGATAAAACATGTGATAAAATAACTGAATAGAATGCATAGAATAAAGAAAATGAAAATATTCTGAAATCATCTAAATATAAACTGTTTGCGAGCCTTATTCACGAGATTTATAAACATTACATTCGGAAAAATTTTTCATATAAAAATTCTTTTTGTTTTTACCGCGCACGAGTCTCTGTTGAGTTTAAACAAGAACGATGTGATGTGAGAAGATTGTCTTTGAGAATTTAGCCAATACTTATAATTGTATATTTCTGACATATTTCAGACCAGCTGAACCGATCCTAACGATAGCATATTTCAAATACGGCTGATTCAAAGACAAAACAAATAATATTGCTCTAATTCCGCGAATCTAATAAGAGAGATGCGCCGATCTGTTTATCATAAAATCTTTTTATACAGATCACCGCGCAAGCGAGGAATTTCTTTGAATTTGATGGATATCAATTGCGAATCGGCAGCGATATTATTAGTTATTGGTGTATTCTACCGAGAAATTTTGACCCAATTAAATTAAAAAAGGATTTTTCTGAAGGCACGCACGTCTCGTTAAGAAGATTTCATTGTGAACACATCATAGTCCGACTGCCGGATACAGTTACATTAGTTTCATTCTAACATTTCACTGTGCTCTGATCCTGGAATATAATTATTTGCTACGATTTTATGAAAAACCCAATTTTCTAATTGACGCAAGAACTACTTATACAGTCCATTCATTTTTAAGAAATATATATTTGTTGCAAATCTGTCGAAAGGCATTTTCAACTATTAGTTTACATTCACTAAAACCATTACAATATTATTATTGCGGATGCGAACATAAACAAAAGCGTACATCTTTAAAATTCAATAGATAAGTATCAAAAATGTAACCGAATCTAGATCAATGAATGTAATATTATTAAAGTTAATATTATTAAAGTATTATTAAAGTTAATATTAAGTAATATTATTAAAGCATTAAATGAAAATATGCTTTTCCTTACTAATAATTGTGGAAAATAATGTGGAAAATAACAGAGTATTAGCTGAAAGCTAAACTATTTGGATATTTCATTCAAATTAAAATATGATATGGATAGAAATATAATTAGATATAAAATGACAATAATAACTTTAGAATATAATGAATATTATTATAAATTATAAATTATAAAAATATTATTATAAAATGAAATATGAAAAAATAGTAGCATGCTTAATAACGTTCTTGTAAAAAATGACGCATTTATTAATAGAAATGATATGGAAAAATATTAATTTTCCATTGCAAAAAAAAAGAAAAAAAATTTTATAAATTTTGTATTAACTGAGTAATAATAATCAAATTTCAAATTGGAATATATTAACAAATAAATATTTATAAAATATTATGCAATTAAATATAAGAATTAGAAAGGAAATTATTATATCCTCAATATGTTTATGTCGTCATTTATTATAAATTTATAGATGAATATTACTAACAAATATATTTTAGTGTTACATTTTTTTGAAATTGATTATTATAATAGCACAATATGTGTGATAGTTTGATCGAAAGTTTATGTCTCAATTTTAATGATTATAATGATTGTGATCATAATTATTTTAAATTCATTTTTTCAGATATTTACATAAAATTATTGTTATTATTGAATTTTGACTATTTATTTACGACTGTGTGTGCGTTTGTGATAATATTAATGTATAATCGCTTATTTACTGTCCGTATACTTCGCAATTATCGGTATTTAAAGTACATATATATATATTAAATATATGTTAATAAAACTAATATCACATTTTGTGCATTTTATTTGCGAAATTTTTAAATATATAAAATACAAAAATAATGTATAAAAGTTCAAAATTATAATAACTGAATTTCCAATAATAACAATATTAATTTATTTATTTCACTAATATTATTACATTGTTCATTGCAATTTCGAAGGATTTATAAAATATCTAGTCTCTATTAATAAATATTGAAAATGATATTAATTGATCCATTATGTAAACAAAAGAAATGTTAATATTTTAATACATATTTTATATATATATATATATAAAATAAACAGGTTTTTATATAATAATAGCAATCATTTTTTGTAATTATTGTAAAATGAATACCAACTATATATACAGAAAATAATTATATATATCGGTATACAATAGACTCCTGTAATCGCAAAGAGACCGGATAGTGGAATTTTCGTATAATAAAACAATTACTTTCTTTTGCATTAAACATTATTTATTCAAATAGAAATGAAAAAAATTGATAGTTTCTTTCAACATCTAAGGATCCTATATCTTTTTAGCAGGCAAGTCACATAAATGTTTTACAAGCAGCTGCATAAGGAATTACATTTCTGTTGCGCCTCAAACCATCGAATCTATATTCTGTATATAATTTTCAATATTGCCTTTCTATTTTTTAATATCTGTGATTCCAGATTTCCCAATATTATATATTCTTGCTAATTTGTTGCACTTTCACCACTTTCAAGATTTTTAATTATTTTGTATTTCTTTTGTTGAATAGTTAAAACTACGTTTTCGATTACTTGCTATTGTGATATCGTTCTCTGCTTCAGAATTGATATGTTTACATTTAATTGGTTGAACACAAGAAAGTATTTATTATATTTATTATATTTATATTTGTTATTATGTTTGTAATTGTGTTATTGTGTTTATAATTTAAGTATAATTATGTTATAGTTATATTATATTTAAACATTGCTACAAAACGTTATACGGAAAACATACGGATAATAGAACGTCCGTATATTAAGATATTCGGATAATAGAAAATATAGATATGAGAATCTTTGTATTACTATATTACTGTACCAAAATTATTTTCCTAAATTTTGTTCTCTATATATAAGAATATCGAAATTAAAGAGAAGATACTTTTTCTACAATTATTTTAAATAACCTTTTTTAATGTAATTGGATAAGTTTTATTTTTAAATCATTCGCAAAAAATTTTGATATTGTATAATTGAATTTTGCCCATTTATATGAATATAATAATATCTTTTCTTATATTGCATATTCTTCTACAATATAAAACATATTATATTACATATAAATTGTAAAGTTCATATTTTTAAATATAATTAATAAATTAATAAAGTAATTAATAAATTTAATTTGTAAATACAATTGAATAAATAATTAGATGAATAATTATTACAGTACAAGCAATCAAATTTTAATTTAACTTAATTAAAATTAATTCATAAGACTATAAAACAAAAATTTTTGTTTCATTTTATTATTTTAATTATTAGATTTTTTATTGAATTTGAATTGAATAAATTAAATTAAAATAGATTATCAAAATATCAAAATATATATTTAACTATGTTTAAAAATTGAGAAATTCAACATTTTATTTATAATTTATTAAATTATGAAAAAAAAAATATTATAATCGCATATATTATAGATGATTTCTTCGGATCGGTAGAGATCCCTTAAAAAAAAATAATTACAAAATTGATTTTATATGTAATTTTTAATATTTTGTTTTTCTTTGTTACAAAAAACAATAATCTAAAATGAATCATAAGTTATAAATGTATCGTTCTTTTTTAAAAAAAGAGAATACTTATATTTTAATAATACTCTTGTTTATAGAATGTTTTTTTTGTGAGATGCATATTTATATAGGTTTTTTTATAAGTTATAAATTTACAAGATGATTTTTTCTATTAAATATGTATTTACAAAATAAATGAATTTTCTTTCCAATTTTAAAATTTGCATCTAGTTCTATTGATAAAAGAGAACTTCCTGAGTTCATTATATATATCGTAATAAAAGAAACATGTTATATAAAAGATTTTTAATACCAGTTCAATGCAATTTTTAATAATCAAATTATTTATATCAAGTTTGCTTCACACTAAAAAAAAAAATATCGCCATTTTATATTGATTGTGTTCACATTTTAAAAAATTTATATGTTATTGTTTGGTTAAAATCTGTGATGAAAATTCATGAATATATTCTAATTTTTGTCATAAAATTTATTATATAGAAATTTTGTCATCATAGATATAATAAAATTGTGCAATCTTGCATGTAGCGATCTCTTAATGTATTATAATATGAGCATAGAAATTTTTTTTCAATAGAATATTTAATTATAAATAATATTAAGAAATAGATTTTAAAATTCTAAAAATCATTAAATAGTTTAAAAAAAAACGTATTAAAAATAATATTTATATAAAAAAATGTATAATATAATATAAAATATAATATAAAAAAAATTATTTTGTAAATGAGCAATTTATAAAAAAAGAGATATTCTATAAATAAAATGAATTTAATTAAACGTAAAATTAAAAAACAGTACGTTTATGACCCAATTTTTTTTTAATCTTTTCGTAATGCATATTATATAATAGAATAAAAAAATATTTTGATTTTGAAAATTGTGCTCCAATTCAAGTTTGATAATTGTTTTTAATGATTGTTCCACTGAAAATGCAAAATTATGTCGCAAGACCAATGATCAAATGTCAAATCAACAAAAAAATGACAAATAATTTTTCATAATTTTTCTTTATATGCAGAATTCAATAATATATAAAAAAAATATATAAAAATAATCTTTCATATAAGTAAATCAAAATAAATTTTAACATAATTGATATATTAATATAGATCTTATCTCGTTTCTAATAGAATTATTTAAGTAGCAAATATCTAATTCTCGAAGCAAATATAATAATTATTTCTAATTATAAAATCTTTAATACATATGAATCTGTATATTCTGTATATAATATAAAAAATATAATAATTTTATTTCACGATAGAAGTAGTTATTTATAGTAGTTATTTATAAAAATAATTTTTGTAGAATATAAAAGAGCCTATATAAAATATCTTATAATTTTTTTATTTGACGTTTTCTTTGACGCTTCTAACAAGTTTGACGATGTTTCTAATTTATTATAAATGAATACGAAATACATATTTCTTAAATAAATTTGGAGAAAAAATATCATGTACTATATTATACTCTGTGCTTATACAATATGTATAATAATAACGCTAATCATATTTTTAAAGCGTAAAGCGTGTTTCAAAATTCACGCAAGATTTGAATTTTATGCCATTTGTGCGGTAAAGTATTGTCAAAAAGACAGAAAAAGAAAAAGACAGCGAGACAGCTGATAGTTTAGGATTATTAAAAATGAAACATTATCCGAAAAAATAACGCGTTTTTATTATTGAGCAATTATAAATTATTTTAAAAATTTTAAAAATAATAAAGGTTTGACAGCTATAGTTCGAACAAAATCATTTTTGATTGATGATGAGAGAATTGTCGTATTTGGAGTTCAAAAAATCCACGAGTAATTATTAAGAAACAAATGCATTCAAAACTTGTCACTATTTGGTGCGGATTTTGGGCTAGAGACATCATCGAACCATTCTTCTTCGAAAATGCGGCTGATTAAGCAATAACAGTTAATGGTGCTCGTTATCGCGACATGATAATCCAGTTTTTTTGTACCTGATATAAATTGCAAGATATGGATATGGATGACATATGGTTTCAACAAGCAATCCGAAAAACAATTCAATTACTGTAAAAATCATTTTCTGATCGTAATTTCCCGTTTTGGTAATCAAAATTAGCCATCCAGATCGTGCGACTTAACGATTGAACTTTTTTCTTAGGATTTTTTGAAGTCTAAAATTTATATCGACAAGCCCACGATCACCCACATCTTGAAGGAGAAAATTGAATGCTGTATCAATGAAATTCAAACATTATACAAAACGATTATGGAAAATTTCACCAGAAGAGTGCATATGTGCCAGCAAAAGCGTGGAGATCATTTATCGATGCTATTCCATACATAATCTCATACTGTACACTTTATGAATCAATAAATGAAAAATACATGAAAAATTTACAATTTTTAATTGTAAATCTATATTTTCAATCAAAATTACTTCTTGCATGAATTTTGGGACATCTTTATATATGCATATACTTAAAATAATACCAATATAAACTTGATGCATTAACATTTACAATTTTTTATATTTATTGTATTATATTATTCATAAAAATATTTATCGAATATAATCGTATTTCTTGTTCGTTTTGATTAAAATGTTGTACTTTTTCACGAAATTGTTTGCAATTATTTCAAAATTTACTTTTAGATTATATTATATTAATAATATCTATATCTATCCACTATATGAAACGATCTATATTTCTTCTCTATATTATATAGTATTATTTTACAAAATTACAGAATTCTATATATTGCTATGTATCAAATACCTTGTAATTTGAAGAAAAAAATATTGATGTTGAAAAAAATAGTCTTTATTATAAGAATTCATTATAATTATAAGTTTGCATTTTATGTTATATATTAATTTCGTCTGTACTTGATAATTGATGTATTTCTTTTAATAATTTTTTTTATCTTATTCAATTTGTCTTATTCAAAAATTCTTCAATGATAACAAAGATTAAAAAAATAATATGGTTTTAAAATAAATACATTGTTATGAGTAAATATAAACTAATTCATATGAATAAAAGATTTTAAAAATTCTATTTCCATAATATAATATGCAAAAAAAAAAAATATAAGAAAAGAAATGAAAGAACAAAAGTTTTTTTCTTGTAAATTTTGTTGAAAAAAAAATTCTTTCAGAAGAATTTTAGCATTTTATATGTAGAAAAATATAAATTCGATGTGTGATTTTAATATCCTTATATATATATTTTTTTATATTTCTTATTATATATATATATATATATATATATTTATTTATTGATTTTAATCCATTAATAAGTTCTGTATTACGATAATATGATAAAATTTTATTACAGTTATGGTTTTATTTCAGAAATTTTTCTATCCTATTTTTTTTTGTAATTATTGTCGTTATAGAACGGCGATTACAAATCATCGGCGACACAAACCATCGTTGATTTTCATTAATTCGATGAGAATCTAAAAAATAAAAAAATTCATTTAAAATTTTATTAATATATATATATATATATGCATCGATGTAAAAATTAAAAAAAATATTAATAATTTACTTGTCATTGTATACATATTTTTTTATAATAGTAAATCGAGAGATACGTTTACTTTGTATATATATTACAATATTACTATATGTATTATATATTTATATTATTATATATATTTATAATATTATATTACATTATAATATATATTCAGTTTTTTTCAACAAGTCCGAACTTATAAAATAATTTCAAGTATCGTTATTTGGACGATATTTCTATATTCGTTATATAGAAATATATACATATATCTTTTTCATACTTTTCATATTTTTAATAATTTTTATTAATCATATTTAATTAACATTTCAGAACTTTCTTAACTTTCATAAATATTTCTTGGCAATATCAGAAAACTCATTTATTATCAGTCTAGTTTTGAGCAAGTTTAAATATTGAAAACTATATATTACGAGTGTCGTCAGATGTTTATTATTAACACGTTAACAATCGTTATTTTTGTGAAATATTCATTCATTTGTATTCATCAGAATTTTGGATAATTTTAATTAAATGATATAGTTTCTACACTGTGCCATAAATCTTGAACTTGCCAAAATATTTTATTGATAATGTATCAGATTGTTATCTATTAAAATATTCATTCTCAAAAAAAAAAAAATTCGAAAAAATAGAATTATCATTTACACATATTAAATCTTCTTGTCTTTTCAATATAACACATAAAGAAATGAATAGAACAAATGGACAAAAGATCTTAAATGTGTCAAAACTTTTCTTTTGGATAAATTTAAAATTAGCGTCAAATTCACACTTCAAATTCAATTCATTCATAATCATTCGAGAAACAAAACACAATTCGCAAAATAAAATGCAAAACAATGCATTTATTTAGTGACAGTAAAATACGATTTATATGAATTCACAAAGAAAAATGAAGTCATCAAAAAAATACGATATAGTTATATACATAATCTCAAAAATATCACAAGAATATTGTTATCTAAGTGATTATCTGTAACATCGAATTTGCTCCAATTAAACATTATTTCCAAAAATCGTTATTTGGATGTAATTGAAGTGAGATTGAAGCATTACTGACAAAGTTTCATTTATCATTTCTGTTTAAATAGATTCTATAATTTTTTAACGTTATGAATTTCTAATTTTTCCTAATTATAAAATTTGATTATCAGAATATTAGATTATTGATGCAATATTGAAATAAAAATATAATTTAATATAAAAATTTATAATATAAGATTATATTTTTATCTCAAAAATCAATTACGAACTCTTTAAATAATTTTATATTAAGGATAATGCATGTATAGAAATATATTTTGCTAAATAAGAATCTTTTTATTTTTTATTAAGGTCATAAATGATAACAAATAGTTGTAAATGAAATGATTTAATATGAATCACTGTAATCAAATCATTTCTATGATTATTCTATGAAAAATAGAAAACTTATTATTTTAAAAATTTAAATAACATAACATAGTAAAATTAAAATTTATTAAAAATTGTATCGAAAAATGAAGCATTAGATATTTATGTAGTATCAATATTTTATGTTAATGATAAGAAAAAATTTAATCAAATGAACATAACAATTATAATAATTATTGATTTAGAAGAAAATAAAAAGTCATGTTATAATAATTTCTGATATTTAATTTGCCAGACTCTGCATTCACTCAAAAGTCACATTTCAAATTAAATCAATAATATATTTGATATTGTTTATAAAATTGACAAAATAAAGATAACTATAACGTAATAAAAATATTTGATATTATTTATAATACTGACAGAAAATGAGAAAACTACTTTTTTGAGGAGATATCATTATTAATATACATTCTCAAAAAAAAACGATTTAAAATTTGGGGTGAATTCATTGTCATTACAAACATTAAATTCTTATTGATAATATTGAAAATTTCATCTTTTTCTTATAAAAAAATTTATAATCAGAAAAAGCTAGAAATCATATTGTAAAATTTAAAAAAATATATAAAATTCTCTTGAATTAAATAATAAAAATAATTTAATTATTAGTATTAGTAATTATTAATTTAATAACTAATTACTAATATTTGTGATTCCTTAATAATAAACAATCAAAAATAAAAGAAAATAATTATATATTAAATACTAAATGTAAGAATATTAAAATTACACATTAATCACAGTCCAAAAAGTACAAAATTTAAGAAAATACTCCTCAATCTTTATTTAAAAAGAAATTTTTGTTTCTTGTTTTTTTTGTATCACATTATAAAATATATACCAACAATTTTTCAATATTTGTTTCATTTTCGTAAAAATATTAAGAAGAAATAAGTTAAATAAATAATTATATACTGTTATAGAATTTAAAGTTCACTGAAATTTTATTTGTGATTTTATTATTGAATATTGCCAGCAATACTACAATTTCATAATTGATACCTATTTTTTTTCAATACATTTATTTCAAATGTTTTGTAGACTGATATTATGCAATTATTATAATTAAATATATTCATTCGGCTAAATCCATTTTTATTTATTGGTTTCACTACTCAACAAGTAAATAATTGTAAAAAAAATATATTCAACTTTTTAATTTGAAATATAGGATTTTGTAAATTTCATATAGTCAGATTGAATGTCATTCAACGATTTATTTGTGGATTTGAATAAAATGATATAAAAGATTTATCTATTAATTTTTTTTTAATTTGCTTATTAAAGAAAACGTATTACATAATAAAGTTTGCTGTAATTTTTCGCAATAAATTGTTAAGTAACAGATATTTTATAATAGAGTTCACAAAAATTTTATATAAATAATGTATGAAAAATACAAGATTATTATTTCATTGATACATTGCAATATTATAATGTAAATGTAGCACACTAAAAAGCTTTACTGTCATTTCATTCTATCTGAAATGGTTATAATAGTCAATCATTATGGTAAATATAGTCATTATGGAACATATAGGAATTTTTCCATTATTTTGATATTTAGAATTTATCGTCCAAGAATATTTATATAAACATTGTATATATGTATATGTATATACTTAGATTTTTTTCATTTAACTCAGATATTTTGTACACTATAATAATTATATATTAAAATAAATTATTTTTTCTATTTTGATCTTATTTAGACTGTTCGTTTTATATTTTGATTTTATTCAATTTTTTTTTTCATTTTTATAAAATATTGAAGAAAGTGCTATAAATAAGAATATATATATATATATATATAAAAGAAATTGGTAAGAATTAATATTTCTGAAAAAATTGCATAAAAGAAATTAAATAAAATTTTTTTGATCTTTTTACATATTTACATTTAATATTCTATTTTTTAATAAAAACAAATATAAATTTTTTAAATTTAACCAAAAAATGTGTTTAAAAAAGATTTTTTCATAAACAGTGTAAAATGTCTCAAGCGTTTTCACTTATCAGAAGATCGATAAATTTGTGAGAAGCATGAAAAACAAAATAGTTTATTTTCTAAAAATTTCATGATAAAACATGTTTGTTCGAATGCTTATACTAGCACATTATATGAGCCACTATTTGAAATATATTTGATATTAAATCCAATGCTCATTTGGTTTCGAATATAAAATTTTAAAGCAAGATTTTTATTTTCTATATGTACTCTCAATACTTATATTATTTTCATTTATATTAACAGAAACGTACAATATGACAAATATCATAATTAAGATTTATCGAAATTAATAAATATTTCGTTAATAATTTTTCTTCTTTAGTTCGTAGATGTTATGAAATTTGAATAAGAAACTGTTAATTTTATATTTAATTATATATCCAGATAATGTTATTCTATTAATTTTATATATTTAAGCTTTTTGTTCTTATTAATTTATTTTCATTAATAACTTTCAATATAGCATTTTTAATATATTAAGTGAATTTATTCGACAATTTTTAAATTTCAATTCAAACGACATTTATTAAAATATATAAATTTCTATCATTATTCCTTTATATAAGAATATTTATTGTAGATTATGCAAAATTAAATTATTTTAGAAAGGTATAATATATGTACCAAATTTTCCTTGACTATATGCCTCATATCTCTCTAAATATAGAATTTTAAAATAGTAATTATAACAATATTTAATTTTACTGAAACTAACAAAAGTTGGCATATAATATTGTATTTTCGTATAAAATTAATAATATTTTATAAAAATCATTATATATATCGCTATATAATGATAAAAATCTTATATAAATAAAATAAATATTTATATTTTTCAGCACTAAAAATAATTTCTTTAATAAAATAAAATAGTTTTAGATAGTAAAATTATTTAAAGTAATCATAACTTAATGTAATCTACACAAATATATAATAAGATATAGAGTGATATGATATAATCTACGCTTCTTTTTATTTTTAAATATAAAAATAAAAAGAAATATAAAAATGTTTCAAATATCCTATATATATCAATATATCAATTTTCAGTCTCTTCTAAATATATGATATATGAATTTTTTCTAACTTTTTTTTTTCATTCCAAAAACTATATCGAATACAAATAATCTCCATTTATTCGATTTACTATAATTTGAATATAACTTATCATAAAAACATAATAATAATATCAAATTCATTCATTTTCATTATAACTTCTTTTTTAAAATTTAATGTTGGTGATTATATTTTTAATAGATTATCAATGCTATCTCAAACAAATATAAAACTATTCATTTAAAAATTTAATTTATCTTTTAATTTTTAGTATATAATTGTAACTTATTTGATTATAAAGGACGTCCCAAAATTCATGCAAGAAGTAATTTTGAGAAAAGAGGTTTGTAATTAAAAATTGTAAATTTTTTATTGATCCATGAAATATACAGTATAGGATTATGTATGGAATAGCATATCGGATAAACGGTCTTCACGCACATTTTGCTGGCACATACACACGCTTTTGTTGAAATTTTCCATGATTGTTTTGTATAAATGTGGCTGAATTTCATTGGTACATTGGTTCAATTTTCTCCTTCAAGGAGTAGGTGGGCTTGTCGGCCATAATATAAACTTTAAACTTTAAAAATCCCAAGAAAAAAGTTAAATCGCACGATTTGGCTGACCAATTCTGATTAAAAACGGGAAATTATGACCAGGAAATAACTCATGCAGTAATTGTTTTTCGGGCTGTATGGCATCGTCTTATTGAAACCATATCGTCCATTTCCATATCTTGCATTTTAAGCTGAAAAACTGGATTATCATGTTGCGATAACGAGCACCATTAACTACTATTGTTTGATCAGCCTCATTTTCGATGAATATAAAATGGTTCGATGCTTCCAGTTCAAAATTCGCATCAAACAGTAATTGTGAATGCGAATTTATATGAAGGTAAATTGTTCAATAATTATTCGAATTATTCAATATTTATTATAATATTATTTCTTTCGTTGGCAACACTATCGCACAAATAGCGCAAAATTCAAACCTTGAATGAATTTTGGAACACCCTTTATTAATACAAATAAGTTCATCGTTAAATATAATGAAACCTTTAGAAAGCTTTGAAGATTAATGACTTACTACTGCTAAAATCATGGTTTAACTATTATCTACTTCATAATACATCGCTGTTACATTTACAAATAAAAAAATAATAAAGAAATTGGAAAAAAATATCGATTTGATATTCGCTCTTATACATTTATTGTATGATTCTCTCAAAAAATATACTAAGATGACATCAAAATAAACATTAAAATCAAATTAGACATAAATATACAAATATTTATTAAGTCTTATTTATTATATAAATTTGCTTTAGATTTTTTTATTTGTCTTTGTATTTATTTTATATTGTTTTCGCTTTTTCATCCAACGAAAATTTAAATTGCTTTTAATTATTTAATAAATAAATCTCAATATATTCTATATAATATATTTTTGTATATTAATTTTGAAACTGTTTTAAATGGATATATTATTGTATACGGTATATTATAAACGATGATATATCAAATTTATCTTAAATTCATAACTGCAAATTGTGAAATAAAAAAAGAAGATCACATTTTACGGATCATTTAACACAAAGAATTACAACAGCCTATGTCTTATAATTCAAACATATGCGCAGATCATTATGCGCAGATATATATATATATATATAATTATAAATATATTTGCAAATCATACAAAACATATGAAAAATGACATCATAAACGCAATAAATACTTTATAAAACTACACAATTTACATTATAAAATTTACATTATTTACAAAAATATATATAACTATACAACAGATTTGGTTAACTGACGGCTTGCAAACTATGATTCATTTTATTAATTTAGAAGACTTTTTCTTTGTTTAGAAGAATTAGAAGAATAGATCATTTTATATTTCTAAAATAAGTCAAGACGAATTTTTCTGTATTTCACGATTTCTACTATAATATAGTTCGCATTAAGTATAAATTATTGTGCTCCATTTAATTCTAATATCCATTTTATTCATAATCTAAAATATACATATGTAATTAATATTTTCGTGTTTTTCAATATATTAAGTCATATATTAAAACATTTACATTAATATATTGAAACATATATGTTGAAATACATGTATACTTATAACATATAATGTATAACATTTTAATATATTTATTTTTTAATTAAATATACTGTGATACACGTAAAATCGCCGATCAATAGAGATTATAAATTTAATCAATTACATACGATTCGACTAAATATATAATAAATATGCATTGTATTAAAATATTTATGTTCTACATTATTACATTATACATAAATATTTTTCGAATATATAATATGTCGGATATATTTTAGATATATAAATACGATTTTTTTTGTTAATATCAGAAATTCAATAAAATGTTTGAGACAAAATTATGATATCGATGGACATATATCGTGATTGAGTATAAGTATAGGGTCCATTAGTTCATTTAAAATTACTGAAAAGATATTCACGATCGTGACGACAATTTCGATCTCATTAATACCATGATCTATATCTCATATATTAGGGTAATCATTAATTTATTTTTATTTTTAAAAATCTAAATTTATTATTTTATATTATTTTATCAATCTTAATATAATAATGTTACATTAGAGAATTTTTATAACTATGCAGACAATAATTCAATTTCGTTTGATTGACAAGGATAAAATTATCTCGTACATATCAGATGAAAGCATAAAAAGAACAATTCTTCGGTAGCTATTATTTTACGATCATGCTCAACTTTTGATATGTTACAATATTTATTTTCAATTCCAATATTTACTAATAATGTTAAAAATTAAAACCAATAAACTAATGATACCTCGCTGTTATTATATTCTTAGTATTTACTCTAAAATATAATATATCTTAAGAAATGATGTCTAATTCTGCAAAATTGAAATTTAAAATCGAATTTCAATCATATCATTATACCAAACATAACAAATGACGATAAACAATGCTATAAATAAAATCTATAAAAAAAATATCTATAAATCATATCAAAGTTCATTCTACCACAATTTTTCTCATTACTTAAAAAGATAATGTTTAATTCCATAAGGTTTAAACAGGAAATGTTAAAAGAAAAATGAATAATAAATATTAAAATCATACTATAAACTGTATGAACACACTAGTAATTAATATAATAAACATACTTCCAAGATGCATTACATCAATATTACATCATGAAACAGTAAACAAAACAGGATAATCATAATTTCAATCATATCAAACGCAAATAATACACAATTACTCTATTCTTGATAATTGAATTTGTTTCTGAACTGTATCATCAATACTTTTCATCACATTATTACTATGGATTTAAAGGACACTTAGATCAGTTGTTAAATTAGTTTCTCGTGGATTGAAACAGAAAATGAAACACAAATTTCATCAATATATTAAATAATGATAAATTGCCATAAACCAGCATTTGTAATCAATAACTTTCTGTAAGATACACCATTAATACAAAAAGGGACTTTTTTCTTTTCACTCTAGTTTCACTTTCTCCATCTAAAAATCTATTTTGTGCATTATTTGAAAGTGATCACAATTTTTTTATTTTCGGTGATCTTGATTTCACAAAAGATAGCGATATCTTATCTTTCTTGTGCTAATATCAAGAAATTTTGCAGGACACTTGTGTACAAGTTCATCCAACTATTTCAACATATCGAATATTCTAATCAACATTCTGAGGATCCAGATAAAGAATCATAAATTATAATATATAAAATAATGATTATATAATTTATGAAATAATGTGCCAACCATATCGTAATTGTTTTTTTGATTCAAATATACATAGAGCAAATATCTCATTAATGATAATGATATGTATTAGCGAAGCATATTAAGTTTTTGGTGTCCATGTTAAAATTTCTGTCTTAAACGCCACATTTGTGTTCAAAAGCATATATTAAAATTCTGATAAACATATTTATAAAATAATAATTCTCAGAAATTTCTAAAAATTATATAATTTTTATAATTTCATAAAAATAATTATATAGTATATAAATTTATTTAAATATTAATATAATATAATGTAATATAATAAATGAAGAATAATAAAATAATTTACGAAACTTTTTTATTGATTATATTACTTGATTTTTATAAATGTCTCAAATATCTTTACAAAATAACATAGTGAATAACATTAATAAACAAAAATGAATGAATCAATGTAAACAATTTAGGACTCAGTGAGATGAACTTCTTTTACAAAAATAATATTTCTCTATTACTTCGTTATTTATTCATGTAAATAATTATATTTATTAATAAAAAATTATATTTAATTAATTTTAAAAATTCGTATTTCTTTTATAAATTATCAATTTCTTTTATTTTATGTTTTTTTTGCTATATAGAATTGCAAATTTTAAAATGAATAGGTTTATCTATCGGCCTGTTTTTATAGTTTCCTTTGCATTTCATGATTATTGCGATACAAATAATCGTCGTATTATTCGAAATCGTATGTTTTCAACATAATTTTTCTTTAAGATCAATCGAATATCGCACGTATCATTTCATTTACTTATTGACGAAGATACAAATTAATACGAAGAGTATAATTTTTTTTTTAAAAAATGTTTACTTCTAATTTTCTTTCAGATTAATTTTTCAAGCGTAATTAATTATGAATATTCTATATTATTAGATTAATAAAAATCAATACGTAAAATATTTCCCAGGTAAAATCTCTCATCAAAATGTCATGCATTGTAATAAGATTTATGAATGTTTTTTTGTTTATGAAGAATCGTGTTTTCTGTATGTTTTGATATTTTAATATTATGATTATGATATTTATTTTGATTAATATTTAAATGATATTTTAGGCATAAATTATTTTTCATATTCGCTTCATTTTTAATTTCTTTTATTTTAAAGATTTTGGATACAGTCATTTTTCTTATACAATAAGAAACAGATTCTTTGAATTATCATAATGTTTTACTTTAATATTTTTATAGTATTACAGTTTTTAATTATGACTTTTAATAGCTTTATATTGATAAAAATTTTTGTTATTTTTTATAGAAATTTTTTTTTCAAAGAAATTTTATATTATTTCATAAGAAAAATTATGATCATGTATAATACTAATTAATAATTAGTAATATTTTTTTTTATATTTGGCGACTAATTCACGTCTTTTTTATTCTTTTTTATTTCACATCTAAATTTGAAGATATTCATCTTTAAATACTTTATATAATTATTCTATGATGTTACATCGTTATATTATATTATGGTATTATTATATTATTTTGTAGTAGATACTTTTTTTTCTTGGTGTAAAATTTATATAATCTAATCTTATTGTGTATGATTTGATTAAATAATATTTTTCATTATACTTTATTTAGGGATATTTACTTATTTCATCGATTGCATTTTGAAATTTTTTTTTTGCATTTTAGAAGTTATCGATTATTTATAGCGTGATTGAATTCTTGCAGTATTGCCATTGAATTTATTTTATTTTTTGTTTTAATGTCATTAATTTTGATTTATTTATTTCTTAGTTTCAATATGAAAAATTAAAAATAATTAAAAATAATTTTGAATATTTTTATATTTTTGCAGTATTTAAATAAAGTATTTATATATAGTGTAAAACTTGTAGAAATTGTAAGTATTACATAAAAATTACAAAAATAATAAGTATTACATAAAAATTGCAGAAATTATATGAATTTCTGAATTATCATATCATATCATAATTATAACAATTCATTAAATTTTTAATCGAACAGAATGTTATCATGAGTTAAAGACATTTTATTCCACATTTCTGTAATGAATTTTTACTTTTCATAGCTTGTTTTAGATTATCTTAATTTCATCATGTATGGATAGAATATAAATCTGGATTAGCTATAGTATTAATTATATTGGATTTAAATATATATTATAAATGTTCAAAAACAATGATTTTTAAAGGTATTTTTTTTATGGCAAATAAAAAAATATTTGATTTTTTTAATCTCCTATTCGTTTTCCTTTCCTATTAAAAAAAATAATAAATAATAATTTCGTTTGAGAATAAAAGATTGGGAATAGAAATATGATATTCACAATGATATTCATAATAATAAATTTTAAATAATTGCTTCACTTCTTTGTTACTTGCTTTCAATTAATAATTGTCTTTCTTAAATTGTGTTTTTGTATTTGCTAGATATTTTTCAATTTACTTTTTAATTTAATTTTTTACCTTAATTGTTTGCAAAATATATTTTATTGATAAGATATTACAGATAAAACAAAAATATTTTTTAGCTTTTGTCTGATGGCTAAATTATATTTGTAAAATTTATTTTCGCTGTTTGGGAATTTTTATGAGTATCTTACATTTTTTATGTAAATACTTTTTAAATTAATTTTTATTATCATGTATATGTTGCATAATGTTACATACATTAACACATACATACATTAATTGATAGTCATCCTAAATGTCACTTCTATATTTTTAACTAATATTATTAATAAATTTCCCCTTTCCTAGATATTAATTCATAATTTTTAATAAATTAATAAAGGAAATATTTTTTTTTCGAGTTATCCATATTCGAATTGTTTGCTCGAGTTGCTATATTGCATAATAACGTTATCTTGTTTGGGTACATTGTTGTTGTCTAGAGTTTCAAATTAAAGTGAAAGATTTGAATTGACATTTTTATGTAATTCTTTTGTATTTTAATATGAGAAATAGTGCTTTCGTTTTCTCATTGTATTTACTTTATATATTTACAGATTAATTTTATAACCTATATAATTCTGACATTTTTAAAAAAAAAGTTATTTTTCATTATTTATTTTACCTGGCAGTGAAGTCAAGAACATATTTGATACAAGCTTTATCGAGATATTTCTTCTGTTTCTAAAAATTTGAAAAGTTACTATCGTATTTAATAATTTTTATTTATTTACTATTGTATTTTATAATTGTTATTTCTTTATTGAAGATTTTATTAGACATATTATTTTACCTTTTCTTTAAGATCAATGAAAAATAGCAATTAAAAAAAAATATAATGATTGTTCTTTTTATATTTGATTATTTGTCCGTATTTATGATTAATTTCTTTGAATCTCTTAATTGTTTCATTAATATCTGTCTGAAAATATATTCCTCTTAATACAATTTAATTCTTTTTTAATTCTTTTTTAATTGATAACTATGAAAATTTGTATTTTTCTTTTTAAGAATTAAAACTAATTTGCTAAAAATCTTAGTGCTATTTATTGGAATTTTTATATGATTTTCTTTTATTTGTTGTAAGATTAAAATTTTTGTTAATTATTTCTTTTAATATTTCTATAAGAAATTTAATAACTTAGACTTCAATATATATAGATATTTTCATTGTGAATTGCTTTTCTGATCTTTTTTTCTTTCTTTCTGAAAGTTCTGAAAGTTCATGGCTGGATCTCTCATAACGTCGCAACGGTAATCGTATCCGCAATCAGAGCACGATATGTAAATACAAAGAACTGTCTATTTGTATCGATAATCAGAATACGATCTGTTCATAATGAGAGTTCTCTTTGTGAATGCTCTCAGAAAATTCTTTCTCAATTCAATTGGGAGGATCACAGTTTTCCGGTAGGGGACGATAATAACCAATAATATCGCAGTCAATGCCATATTCTCGACACATCCAAGTTAGAGGAAAATTCCTCAAATTAGAATGATGTTGCTGTTAAGTCAGCCGTGTCTGGAATATATTACCTTTGGAATCAGGCTCCGCTTCAATCAGGCTAAAGTGTGTCAAAAATATACGTGTATATATGTATATGTAAGTGTCGATTAAAACGGCAATCTTTTTAAATAACACCATTCTTTGTTTAGGCTGAATGGAAGTCAGCAATCAAAAATAATAGAAAACGTTTCCCATATAAAGAATTTTTGTGAATAAGCTGTTGCGAGTAAGTTGTTTTGCGGTTAATCTCGCAATAAGTGGTACCAGAAGAATTATTCAATGAAGAAGTTATGGAGTTATAATGCATATAGAAAATATACTTAGATTGTTATGATTAAATAATCAAAAAAAAAAGGAAAAATTATATAATCATTCACAAAAGATGGAAAAAACAATAAAATTAAAGAAGAAAAAAGACATTCAATTTGAAATATTTGTAACCAACAATGAAATGTAATGGTTGTATCAGTGATAGGAACCAATATTTAATTTTGGCATTGATGAATTTATATAATATAATTGTTGAAAGATAATGTATAATATAATTAAATAGTACGTAATTCATAAACGTAAATAATTCATAGTACGTAAATTATATCAACTTTAGATTAGCTTCAGATTATAAAACTGATATTTATCGTGTATTATAGATTTTAGAATAATTACGATACGAGTACATTGGATAAAACATATGTTAAGTGATTCTAGTGATAATAGTATCACGTATGAAGTTGTTCAATTTCCTGAACAGTTTCCTAAACAAAAATATTATAAATAATTAATTAATGTGTTCTGTTTTAACAATAATAAGTAATAATAATAAGTAATATTATAAATTTATTAATTTAATAATAATAAGTAAATATTTATATCAAAAATAATTTAATCTAATATATATTAAGATTATAGATTGAAAAAATGTTTAAATTCTAGCAAAATAAGATCATAAGTATATATAAAGCATAAATTATAAACACTTGTTGTTCAATTGTTTATAAATAATATATTTCTTTTTCTAATCCTTACATTCATTTACATTCAATTAAAAAATTTAATCTTAATTATTAATAAAAACAAAAGATGAATTAAAAAACCAATCAACAAAGAAAAGTTAATATATATTATTTAGAAAAAAAATTCATAACATGGTAAAATTATATTATCTCAAGCTCAATGTGATAATGATAGAGCATATTATTCAATTTTTCTTTCATTTAAATTTCAATTATCTGGAAGTTAATGAATGTATTTCGTATATATATTTTTCTTATCCTTTCTTTATATCATTTTTTTTATTATTTATTTGGATTTCATTTCTATCTTCAATCGAAGATAGAAGATTTTCACAAATAAAGCTATATAATTTCACTTTGAGTAAATGAGATTATATATTCATCGCTGAAAGAATGTTAACAAGCTTAAAATGTAATATTTCACTATTAAAATAAAAATGAGAATTAAATAAATTTAGTAATTAAATAATAATATTTATTAATATCTAATTAGAGATTAGAAGATAAATCATATAAGAAACAAAAACTTGAATGATCCAGGATTGCATATACATATACAGCACACATTTAGTATAAATTTCTGCAATTGTTTATAATTTCGTGAAATTTTTTTAATATATTTTCTATTAATTTATTTTACCAATTTCAAATTATACATTTAATTTGATTTCTTAAAATATAACAATTTATTAAATTAAATATTATTTTTTAATATTTCGTTACATTTTATCTAAATGAAAGAAAATAAAATTAATATATTATGCAGGCTGAATTAGTATTACTTTTCTCTGAAAATTTATTTTTAAAAATTTCTCTATAATATAAATTTCATATAAATATATAAAATCATTATTCTGTAAAAAAATAGATAAATTTCGAATTGACATTGATAAACAATTAATATTAAATTATATTATATATATAATATAATTTATCAATGATAATTGAACTTTTATATTAAAAAGAAGATTGAAATTTTTTTTTTATTTTAGAAAAAATATAATATGATTTTAAAAGTTTTTTCTGTAAATCTCTTATCTTTTAAATAATTAGTAATCTTCTATATCTTTCAAAAATATTAATCATCAGAGAGTAGATTAGTTTATGCAGGGATTGACAAAGCATTTTCCAATAATATATTTATTTTTATTCTTTGTCATAATAAATATTAATGATTATTATATTTAATTATATTATATAAGATTTAACGATTGAAAAAAATCATATTTATTATGTAATTTACAGTTTTTATTTAATTTTCATATAATAAATACAACAAAATAATGTTTTTTTATAATTATATTGTTATATTTTTTATATATAATTATATATAATATTTTTATAAATTTTTATAATTATCTAATTACATTCGCGCTCGCAATAATATTTAATGATATAATAATATTTAATTTTTTTATATTTTATTATATATATACTTATTTTATATATATATATTATATTTTATGTATATACATATTTTTTTAGTATATTAAATAATATGTAATGTAGTTGTAATGATTTTAATGGATATAAGATAATAGTTGGATATTTGTATAATAAATAATACCCTTCGAAAAATTCGTAATAAATGATATACGTTCTTAAAATTAAATGGATTCTATAAGTAATTGTTCGTGCAGAGCGCGAGAGCAGGTCTGTTAAAAGTCTGTCTATTAGAGGACAGTCTTTCAGAATGTTGCAGCAACATAAATGTGCGTGTTCGACAATGAGAACATGATGTATTCACAAACTACCTAACTGTCTGTCAATGTACGATTTGATCACAATAAAACTTTCTTTACAAATGAAGTTCATACCCTCAGAAAATTCCTTCAATCTAGTTCAATCTCAGTTTTCCAATGAGGTACGATAATAATATCGTGATTAGTGTCTGATTCGCCAGAATTCCAAGTTAGAGAAAAATTCCTCGAATTTGGTTGGTGATCAATATAGGAAGATATCAAGATATTGATAATCAATAATTAATTTTTTTTATAGATTTTCTCGAACTAGAATAATATTAATTGCCGTTAAGTTAACCGTATCTGGAATATATCACCATTAGGATCGATTCAATTGATTTAACATACGTCAGAAATATATAATTATAAATGTCGATTAAATTCACAAAGACAGTTTGTTCTCAAATAACATCGTCCTTGAATTAGGCTTAATAATGACCCGCGTGCGATAAGAACAAAAAGAGTTTTTATGTGAAAAATTTCTCCGAATAAATTGTTTATAAATTACGCGATTAATAAATGTTGCAAACATTTATAATTATATATTATATATATATATATATATTATATATATATATATATATTATATAATGTATCTAAATGTCTTCTTTCAAGTTAAAATATTCGCATAATTTTATTTCTATAAATATTTTATATTCAAGAATTGAAGAATGTCGCTTTTTAAAAAAGATATATATATGTAGAACAACTTATATATAAAACAATATAAAGAATATTGCAAAATAAAAAAATTATTTTAATAATTGATCTTTAAACATAAGTAATAAAGTATAATATAATTGAAAATATTTCGACTCACTTCCAATACGAAAATAATAATAATTTTTTATTAATATAAGTTTTAATTTTAAAAATATTAATTAATTAAAAATTAAAAATAGACTTCAAGTATAAGAACTATATTAAAAAATAATAATAAATCATCATAAAAAATGAAAAAAATATATCTTTTGCTTTTAACAAAAAATAGTTAGAAATAGATAATATTTATGTGTCAATAAATTTTTCATAGCGAATGTACACACATGTATCAAACAAATTTTTAACATTAAACACATCATTATTATATTTTATATTTCTTTTATATATTTTTCGCTACTTTTAATATATATTTTATAATCTTCATACTTAAAAAATTATTCATAATTGTATTTTTAAAAAAAAATATCTTACTTCCTAAAAAAAGTCCGAAGAAAAATAGAACTTGAGGTTTAAGTCAAGAAGATTATAATTAAATTACCAGATGTGCATACCAAAATCGTTATCATTATAACTTCGGTGATTTTAATTTTCATCATTTAAAAATTCTTTATTTTATTTTTGTATTTTTTTTAAAAGATCCATAGAATGAGCTTCTAATTCTTTCAAAGATCTTTCAAATTTAAAATAAATATAGTATAATATTGTTTTATAAATTAATTGTAAATTGTAAACTATCGTAATAAAATAAGTAAGTCATATAATAATTTTAATCTTAATAACAGCAAGGAAAAATAGTCAGATTTATTTCTCGCATCAAAAATTTTATCCGTTCTTTTTCAATTTCGAATACAATTTTTCGTTATATAAAAATACATAGATTTTCGCGACTAACAACCTAATGTTTCCATTAAATGATTGCGATCACTTTTAAATATTGGTTGCTATTATTTTGTATGATGATTGAGAATCACAATAAATAAGGTTAAGTTAGGACATGAAATGTAAAAATAAAAATTGTATATACATTTAATACAAGTCTCAATTACAACATCAAAAATTATTTCTAAACTCCAAAATCTTCCAAAATTTCCAAATTTAAAAAATTTATAATCGCATGTCAAATATTTTTTCGTAATTGAACGTGAACTTTATTTACGATATTTTGAATTCTTTCCTTTTCAAATTTTTAGAATTGCAACAAAAATAAAATGTTTTTTATATCTTGCTACTATTTTTTCTTCTATTTTATTTCTGATTTTTCTCAATTGTAAACATTTTATTAAATAAGAAGAATCATCGATCTCAAAATTATTATTGTTTCGAATTTACTAAAGTACTAAAGAAAAATTATTATATCGAAATAGATAGAAAGATAAAGATAGTAAATCTAATAAAATGAAAAAAAGTATACTTATATTAAATATTGAAATAATAATTTTAAACTTAAAATATTATATAAATAGATAAGAATTAATATTAAATTTTTTTTCCAACAATTTCTTTATTGGAATTATTATTTCTTTATTATATGTACTTTGTTATTTATAAATTACAATTGATGTGTTATGAAATACAATAAGTAAATTATGATTTTAACAATAATAAATCATAAAAGTAATCTTACAGGCTTTTGCTTAAAGGTTTCATTAAACTTGGCGACGAACTTATTTGTATTAATACAATCAAGTAAGAGATTATAGTACTAAAAACTGAAAGAAAAATTTTTAAATTTTTAAATAATGAAATTATTAACATGACACTTGATTCACCATTATTGATAATCTATTGTTAAGAATATAACTATCAGCAGTAAATTTTAAGGGATGAAGAAAAAGTTGTAGTAAAAATTGTTATACCTGAAATTATTGTTGTTATTAATTTTTATTCTGTAAACGTTTTTATAGTAACAAATTATAAATGGGGATTCAATGTTTTATATAAATATAAAATATTTTATATAGTACATAAGAAAGAAAAAGTTTAAAAAATATTCATATATCATATTCATATATTCACATTTCATAATATGTTTTAACATTTTAAAAAAGAAAAATGTTTAAATAAAATTAAAAAGATAAAAAAAAGAAAAATAAATAAAAAATTAAATTAGAAAAAGAATTTGCTTGAAATAATTATTATTATATTAATAATTAATAAATAATAAATATTATTATATAATAATTATTATTATATTATTACAGTACGGAAATATGTAAAGTGTAAAATCTGATATTTTCAATAATATTTGAATATGAATAATAGATTATTAGTAGAGAATAGTGGTGAAAAATGAAGGGAAATCAATATATATATATATATATATATATATATATATATATACATATATATATATATATAGAATGTTTATAAAAATATGAAACATCTTTAGACGATTCTACATATCAAAATAACAAAATAAATTTTATACATATGTTCTATAATAGTTTAAGTAATTAATTTTGCGTTAGATTGAATGAAATGATAATAGAATTAAAAGCGCTTAAATTGGTGACCTATATTTATCGTATCACAATATCGCTTTTATATTAACGAAATAATAATCTTATATTATTTTCTTAGATTATTTTTAATAAAATTTTAGTAATATAATATATATAATGTATGATAGATAATTTATTATTTTTTTATTTATTATTTATTTATATAATTTATATAAGAAATATTTAATGCAAATAATTTATCGCAAATTGTATAATATTCAGTACAACATTGTACGTTATTTAAATTTATAAATTATGTACTATTTTATTTAAATCCATACATAATACTCAATCTATCTATTTGAAATTTATGGGAACAATTCATATAATTCTATTATATATTTCAAATTAAAAAAATTGAATATATTTTTTTACAATTATTTCCTTCCTTTAATTACTTTCTAAAATTTTGCTCTAATACAAATTTGCTTGATTTATATAATAAAAAATCAATTGTACTTAAATCAGTTTCACAGATCATTAAATGTATCAGTGAATTAATTGAAGAGTAAAAAATAAAATATAATGAAACAATTATAAATATATTAGTTTAATTTTATTTCATTAATAAAAATTTTAGATATAAGATAGAGGTAAGTCTACAATATTTTCATGATATGATATGATATGATTTTTATGAAAGAAATAATAATCTGCATTTTTCTATTCCAGAATGATACAATTGAATATTCGAAAATTCATTTTTTTTATAATATATTTTTTTATAATATCGACGGAATATCATTCATTGAATTTCTTTAAAAGATTTTAAATATAGGAATTAAAATTAAATTTCGAATGAATTATTATTATTCGATAAGCTAAAAAATTTTTAAGTTATAAATTATAAAAATATAAAATAGTCTTTAAGAGAAATATTTTTGAATTAAGCAAATCAAAATTCTTTTATAAAAATAGATTTTGTTATTGTATTACTATATTTTTAGACTATTATTATACTTTTACGAGAAAAAATTTGATTGTGATTTTTTTAAAATTTCATTGAAAATGATATATTGCAAGATACTATATATATAATATATTTTAAATATATAATCATATCTTGATATGAATCGTTTAAATTGCAAAAATAAAAAACTGTATAAACAACGATGTTATTCGGTGTTATCGGAAAGAATAAATGCAATAGTCATTTTTGTTATTCTGTTGTTTTTAATAAAAATCGATTTAGACGTATATACGCACTTACATACAAAAATATAGCGATTCATTTATTTTTCATTTTTCAAGCTTATGAATTAAGTAATCTATAAAATTTAATTAAGTTTCAGTTTCTTATATATTATAAAAATATAGTTCAGAAAGAATGTACGTATATAAAAAATTGAACGTTATTTTCTAATGTTCTTATAGAACAAAGAGAAGAAAGAAATTTGCAAAAAGTTAATATTATTGAAAATATAATAACTATATAAAGTAGCGGATACAGATAGTGTTATTGTATAACATTTTTTATCTCTTTGATTATGATTATATATAATACATAAAGAAAAACAAAGTTATTTTTAATAACTAATATATTAAAAATAAAAAGATCTTATAAAATATATATGTATAAATTTCTTTTTTCTCTGTTCTATTCTCATCTAATATATCAATCCAATATTTAATAAAAGATAAAAATGTATAATATAAATTTCTCTATTTTTAAAAATTCAACAGAAATCAGCATCATAAAAAAGTTTAATTTATTATTAAAAACGAACAATATTTATTTTGTTTTTTTATATCATGGCATAGTTATTTGATTAAAATTTTAGTTAAAAAACAAATTTAAAAAAATTATTAATTTTTTATTTATAACTATTTTAAATACATAAATAATTAATAAATGTTTTGCTAGACAATAATTCTTTTAAAATGAAATATTTGTTTGAATAATTTTTTCTATTTTTTATAATTTATAAGAAATAGTTATAACATAAAGTCGAATTTAATAAAGATTTATTAATCATCTTTAAATGATTTTGGACAGCAAAATAAAAATTGCATAATACATACTTACATAAATATTACATATCTTTACAGTTTCATAGCTTTTTGAATTTCCGAGTTGAAGAACTTTTTTATAAATAATAAAAAATAAATTTCAAATAGGAAAATAAGTAAACAATTAATATATGATATAAAATAAATAAATATTTACCAGATATATTTATTTATTGTAATGTACAATATTATATATGTACTGTAAATATAAAAAACTAGAAAAACTATTATTAAGTGCTTAATATATTCATTTCATTCATTTATAGGTTTATAAGATATAAAAAAAATTAGCAAATATATTTTAGTGTTACTGTATATTTTCTTTGTTATTAATATAATATTGGAACAATGAATATTTATGATAGTTTTATTGAAATATATCTCGAAGAATATTATGTTTATTATGGTCTAAATTGTTGTTAATTGTTGTAAAGTATAACAAATTGTTGTATTTACAAAAAATTGTTACTATTACTAAGTTGAATTTTGATCATCCGTCTATAATTAAAATAATATTACAATATATGCATATATATGCATAAATATATAATTGCTATCTATTTCTCTTATAAACATATAATCTACAATATTATCGTATCATCAAATATATAAATTGATAAATATATTGCAATAAACATTATGACTATATTAACAAATATATAAATATAAAATGTAAGATTATATTTTTTAATAAATATAAAACATTTTTAATAAATATAAAATAATATTTTTAATAAAAATAAAATAAAAATAAATATATAATTTTAATAATTATTCGTTAATTTCTTAGATAATACACTGTACTAATATATATATCACAACTAAAATATAATATTTCGAATTCTGTCTTTTATTCCATTCACTTTAAAATTTCAATTCGATATACATATATATATAATGATTAAGTTATATCATCACAACTAAACTTGGGAGAGGGAAATTAGAGGAGTTGAATGATATCGTAATATCATTATAAGTTAATATCTATATTTGTAACATTATTTATTGCAATTTCAATTTTTAAAAAATTGTTTTTATTTATTTTTGCATCCGAAGAATTCACGAAATAAAATCTCTATGAACAAATACTAAGAATAATGATACATTTATTTATACATTTGCGTTTATATAAACAATTGAAATAGTGACAGAAATATTTTATTACATATATTCATAATCTATATTAAATTCTATAATCTTTACAATTTCATTTCGTAAAAAAAGTTATTTTATAAAAAATGTATATTCTGTAAATAAAATAAATTTAAATAAATATTTTTTTATAAAAGAACAATACATTTGAAACTCATGATTTCTTTGAGACTGTTATTTTTCATGATGAATTTTACGACACAATTGTAAAATCGATTTTACAATCACTTTTTAAACAGATTTTTACCGATTCAAAGGTAAATATCTTCAAATCTTCTTTCAAAATCAATATTTATAATCAAAGTTAATGACAAATAATTTTTCATATCCTGTATAAGTATAATTCAATAACACAATATATAATATTTTTATCAAAATAATTCAAAATTTTATTATTATAAATTTATTATTATGGATTAAAACTGACTACATATGAAAAAAATATTTAAAATGATGATTTTTTAAATATGTTTTAAAATCATGAAAATCAATAAAAAGAGACTACATATATAGATATAATCTTTGGCAAAAATAAATCAAGGTAAATTTTAATTCAATTTATTATATTATATTAATGTGGATCTTACTTTCTCTCTAATAAAGTTATCTAAGTAGTAAATACCTAGTTTTTGAAACAAATATGCTGTTACATCTATCTATAAAATTTTAGCATCTGAATATTAATTCTTACATATTATATATATATTAATTCTATTATATAATTCTTCATTATAATGTACAAAAATATAATCTTACCTCGCGATAGAATTTAATACATTGATTATTTATATAAATAACTTTTGTAGAATATAAGTAAATCCATATTAAAAATTTTATATTTTATTTATCTGATAACCCTTCTGAGAATATATATTTATTATAAAATTTATTACAATAATAATGAAAATTTTATTATTAACTCAAATAGAATTTGATAAGTATATGCTTGATTAAGTTCAAGCGAAAGTTTTAAAATCTCAAAATAAACATATCTTTAATAGATAAAAAAATAAGTTAATAGAAAATAATATAATATTAATATTAATATAAATATAAAATAATATTAATATTATTTTATTTTCGTTATATTATCATATTTATTAATATAATCGTCATCAATAAGAGAAAGGGAAATAATCAGATACTTAAAATACGCAAAAAAAAAAAAAGAAAAAAAAATTATACTTGTTAGACAATTCTAGATATAATTTTCAATTATCTTTTATGTATTCCTACATACATCAAATCATCACGATAATAATATAAATATGATACATAATATATAATACATAAATATGATATTTGCTTATCATTCATACGTCTAATCTTTTTATTTATTTTATAATATTTTTTATAACATTTCTTCACAAAAAAAGGCATTGTATCTCATACTAAAAAAATTTTTAGTTTAAATTTTTATTTTATCATGACACTTTTTACATAAAATGGCAATTTCTTTTATAATAAGTTCATCCTTAACTGAAAAAGATTAAAATTTCATTTTTTTGTAAATAAAATACAAAATTTTATTTTTTAAAAATAATAGGTAAAAACAATATTTTAATTATTTCGATATTTTTATATCGCATGTTATATTGCTCGTTGACGCTATTGGATGTTTAAATAGAAATTCTATGGAATTATTGTAGAAAACTGTTCAGAAGAGAATTTATAGAAAACTAATCAATAAATTTTGATCTTGAATTATCACATGAAAAGAAAAAAATTTATGAAAAGAACTATGATATGGTTTAATATATTACGATTTAAAAAACAAATTCATTTTGTGCTATTTCAAGTCTAATAAATTTAATAAATCTTTGAAAATATTTGATTTTGTCTTATAACATGATATAGATTCTTAAAAATTCTGATTAATTAAATCTCACCCAATACCTTTGCTATTAATTTGTATAATATGAAAGAATATTAGCTTTATATTAAAAATTATAAAATATATGAATATATGAATTAAAATCATTAAAATATATAATAAATATAAAATCAATAATATATATAGGATAAATATATTTAATAAACATTGATAAAAATTGATATCGGTAATATCAATTTCAATAAGAAAATAAATTAGTTTGATTAGTTTGATATGCATGTTACAATTATTTTGAAGAAATTAAAAATATCTAGATCCACTCTGAAGTTTCTTAATTCAATAATATTATAAAATTCCATACATTGTTGTGATCTCATTTTGTAACTTGAAGGAAATGTTGAACAAAATATTGTAATAATAATTATATAAATTTATGCAATGTAATTGTGCAATATGTAATTGTATCTCATATCTTATATCAATATTTGTCGTATTTCATAGCTCATATATTTCTTTTATAACCTTGTTCATCTTATACAATTTGTCCTGTAAAATACTTAAAAAAAATTCAAATAATATAATTTTGAAAATAATAATAATTGAATCATAATCTTAAAAATGATTAGTATTATAAAAAAATATAACTAATTTAAATTAATTCATATTTTTATAATTTTCAAGAATGAAACAAAAATTCTTATTTATTTCTAGAATATGATACAAAAGAAAATTAGGAAATAAAACGGAGGAACAAATTTTTTTTCATGTAAATTTAAAAACAAAATTTTTTTTTAATTATATTTTAGTGTATATGAAAATATAACTTAAAAATATAATTTTAATATTTTTAGGTTTAGTATTTTTATATTTAATATTTATTATTAAATATAATTTTATTTTTATATATTGAATTTATATTGAAGAATAGAAATATCTATAATTAAATAATTTGAATTCAATTATTGATACATATTGATCCATTTTCGGTTAGATTACTTTTTTTTTTTACGATTTTTTACATTAGCAACATGATAAAAGATAATACAGTAAAATTTTACTATAGTTACGATCTTGGTAGATTTTTTTATCTCTTTTATCATGCAAAAATTTTTTTATATTTGTATTTTTTATATAATTATTGCTATTGTATAATATAGTCTATAAATTATACAAAACCAGTGTTATTTTCATTAATTCGAAGAATATTTTATTCAATAATAAAAATATTCATCATAAAAAAATATTTGTATTAAAATTTTATGTTATATATGTATTTATATATGATATTGAATGGAGATGATAGAAAAAATTTAAATAATTTAATTATTAATATTTGTGATTATTTGATCATAAATTATGAAAAATAAAATAAAAAATTTAATGAATATTAAATGTAAAGATTAAAATTACATATATAAAATACATATTACATATTGATTTTATCACAATCTAAAATATTCAACAAAAATATTTCTTTTTCATTTAAAAAAAAAAAATTTTTTTTCCATATTTCTTTTCCCCATTTTTTTTGTATCGAAATACAGAAACATATAAATAAGTTTTCTTTCATTTTTATAAAAATTGTAATAATATAAATAATTTCATAATTACTTATAGTACATTATGGAATATGTAAATAATAAATATAAAATACATTATAGCATTATTTTATATCTTTCGTAAAGATCTATAAACAGTACGTGAAAATGACTATCAAAATTATTTTCGCACGCATTTTTATCTATCAAATTCTTATTGATCCAAAGATATAAAAAGTCAGATTATAATCATCACGTTCATTACACATACTTTTTATATATTCTGTATATAAGAATATACAATTTTTTGGGGAAAAAATACAAATAAACTTGTATTAATATAAAATACTAATAGTGAAGTTGTTCATGAAAAATAAATATTTCTTAAATTTATCAGTTATATAATATGACAATTAATAATTACATTACCATAAGTTATGAGAAATTTAAAACATATCGTTACATACATTTGAAAAAAAAACATAATCTTAAATTCAGAAATATATATTTTTTTATTCAATTATTTTTATTAGTACTTTTCTCTTATATATAATTTACCTTATAAATATTATGAAAGTAAAAATACATAGTTGCTTTTATTTTATATATATATATATATATATATATATATATATATATATATATATGAGAATACTTAAATCGAATTTTTCTCTTTCTTCTTTGGAAATAGTAAAACAAATTTAGTAAAATCATATTTATCATTATTGTGTTAGATATAATTAATATTTGTATTATTTGGAAGAAATTTTTGTAATTTTTCTCAATTATGAATGATTTTAAAATATTGTCTATTTGTTCACATTTTGTAATAATTTTCCTTGAACGCTACAATGAAAAAAAGAGAAAAGGATAAAGAAATATAAAAATTTAAGAAAAGTTTAGAAAATCAAAAAATATATAATATTAGATGTTAATGTATTTGTATGTCACTTTTCGATTCTGGAAGATCAAAACAAACACGGAAATTGATATTGAAAAATTGATTGAATCTTATTCTTTAATAAGTCATGTACAATTTTTAGTTTAAGCAATTTAGTTACATTAAATGAAATGAAACGGAGTAAGCTGCATTATGGCAGAGACAAATTGGTTTTATTTCACTTGCTTTATTTATTACTAATTTAAATTGTCAAAATTTAAAAAAAAAATTTCTAATATTTTCGTGTATGTATCAATTATTTTATTTGTTTTAGAGGTAATATGAAAAGAAGATTAAAAAATTATGACTAAGCAGCAGTTATATGCATAGAAAAGAATTGCTTACAATATTGATTTTTATAACATATCGTAAAAGTGAGGAAACCTGTTTTCTAGATAATTCTAATTAATAACATTTTACCAGAATATAATAATATCAACATCGTTCTATGTATATTTAATATATTTAATATAATTTAATATATTTTTATATGAAAGCAAATATGTACATTATTTACAATATTTACATTATTTTATTTGGAAATATGGTTATATAAAATTTTCTCAATTTCTATCAAATTATAAAATATTGATATACTCGTAGAAAATATTGAAATATATAATATTAAAATTTTAAAAAATATTGTAACCTACTACATCTTATACCTATAGAAGATATACTTAATATAGTCTAGTTAATACAGTTGCTTATATTCCATGACAATAAAGGAAGATTTTTCATGCAAAGAAACTTTCCTTGAATCATATCATAAATTATAAGACAAATAATAAATTTTATGACTATTTATTAGTTGCGAAAAAATTTTTTCCTATCATTCATAATAATTTTTTAACTAATTTTGATTACTATTATCAAATAATAATACAATAAAGTGATATTTTTTATATTGTATATAATAATATTATGATAAACAGTTATAAAATTCATGAATTTGAATGTTTATCATGAACATAATTTATGTAATTTAGAATTTTTTCTTCTAAAAATTGATTTTTAATATTTTTTAGTGATCTTTTGCTTTTGAAAATTAAGATATTATTGTAATTTGATCATTGTAATTTCGAACATCGAAGGATTGTTTTATATTTTATAATTTTTGGATTTAAGATATTTAAAGCCTATTATAAATCAGAAAGTAAATTTTTAATCATTATTATATCCTGTTAATCCATATTGCTGCTGTATATATTCATATTAACAAGAAGATAAATATGGGCCGCATACTGTACAAGTAACGTGAATATTAATGTATAAAAAATAATATATAAAAAATTTTATGCATAATAATAATAATTTTTGTTTTGGAAATATTTCGAAAAATAAGACTGAATGACAGAGAAAAAAAAAGTTATTTAAAATGTTGATTTTTAAATGATTTCGAAATATCCAAAAATCAACAAAATCGATAAGAAAACTTTCTTTAAGTTAGATAAAATAAAGATTTTATCAGAAAATAGTATATTAATTTTTTACAGTTATAAAAAACAGATTTTCTTTAATAATAAAATGCCGGAAAAAATTTTGTAAATTTTTCAAAGGAAAAAAAGATCTTTTAATGATTTAAAATAAATCATTGGATTAAATCTAATAATGAGAAAATAAAAATATTTAAAATGAACTCAGATAAAAAATTGTAATACAATTTTTTTTTAAATTATAATAATTTAAATATCATAGCTTTTGATAAAAATTTATAATATTTATAAGTATTCTTTTAATTTCAGTATAAAAAAATAGTAATATAACAAAAGTATTTTATATTAACAAAAGACGGCACGTTATTTATAATTTTATTTATTTATTTTTATGAAGTATAGCATATTCGATAATATTATATTTTAATAATGGTAAATACTAATTATCAAATATAATATATTTTAAAAATTTCTTGTTCATAATATTATGTATTATATCAATAAAATTAATCCATATTGTATTAATATGTTTTATATACGATTAATTAAAATAGTATTAACTTTAACATTTGAAGTTCAAATCGAATATCTGACAAATACAATTTTAACATATAATCGAAAAAGAGGAAATGTATACGAATGAAATAAAGAATCAATTAAAGAATCAAATTTAGTTCAATACTTTCGATATACTTACTTGGAAATAAGTATATGCATTTCCCTGAAATTTTATTTCTAGAATTAACGGAAATAACAATGAACATTAAAATTGATAAAAACGGAATGTTAAAACGAACGTTACTATATATACCAATTAAACAAGCTTTTTTAGTTTAGTTTATTTAATTATTTATATATATTGTTATATATTATTGTTATTTTAGAAATACTTATTTCTATATTCAGCATTCCAAGAATTATAAAAATTATGAGTTTTTATTGCCTATAATATTAATATTAATATTAATTGTCAGTTTATAACTAATCTCTTGATTTAAACCAATTTTTATAACTTATGTTTATTATTTCATTCATATATGTAGCATATAAAATGATACATATGCTAGAGTATATTATACATCAGTCATATCGTAATTGTCTTTTAGATTCAAATACACGTAAACCAAATATTTCATTAATAATAATAATACGTATTAGTGAAGCATATTAAGTTTCTGGTCCATCCTAAGATTTTTGTTTTAAATGCATCAATTATTTCTAGAAGTGCATATTAAAATTCTGATAAACAAATCTATCATAAATATGAATTGCCACAGATTTTTATAAAATTATATAATTATATTATATAAATTACAATTTTATAAAAATAATTATATAAATTTAATATTATAGTTTAATAAAATTATTATGAACTTTTACATCGAATGCGGTCTTTTGTAAATCGATCTCGGTAGTTCTAAGATGATTTCCAGTTCCTTTCTGCGTGTCGTTAGGATGAGATCTTAATAATCTGGCTTCGATGGCCCTGGAACAATTTCTAACTCCTTCCTATAATTGTCGACATCGTGTATTCGTGCATAAGACCATATCGTAATCCTTTGCTTGTCAATGAGAATATCATCTGTTTCATGAGTTAAATAAGTCGATGTAATAGTGATGAAGATTATTCGAATTTTTTTTTTCTTTCTCTCCTCATATTATTCCTTAATATTTAAGTATAATTTTAACTTTATTTAACTTTTTTCGTGCGAAATAAAATGTTAGTGTAATGCGAATTTTAACGCGAATACTTGAATCGTAGATTTAAGATTCGTAAAATTTTTTGAGATCTGGATTAAACTACATTTAAATTTCACACGATAAATATAAAAGATTTTTGTAAGGATCATTATAATAATAATTGTTACATTATAAAAAAAATAATAATAACTATTATAAAAACAATTGTGTTACTTTTAATATAAATAATCATTTCATGTTATAATAATTCAAATAAAAAATAAATTAAACTATAAGATAAATATATAGATTAATGCGAACAAAAATATATCATTTAACTTATTTAACTTTATTACTTAACGTAAAATAAAAATCTCATTTTTTTTACTTTAAAATAGATCTCGAGTATCTAGAGTTTTATTATAGTTTTCGTTTTCCACTTTCATCTCTAATTTCCATTTCTGTAGTTATTCGAAACGTTTATTTCTTATTTTTTCTTGTATTTATTTCTATAATTATTCTTATAATGATTACTAAGTTTTTTCTAGCTTTTCTTAATTCACTGTCAATCATTCACTGTCACGCAACGATGACAAGAATCGTTGGATGGATGCTCTATTTCTGGTGGTCAGTCAAGAGTCCGTGTTTAGGTCCGTGATTAGTATTTTCGAATACTCAATCAAAGGTCTTGCTTAAGGTCGAACTTATCTTTATAATCCGGCTCTAGTGGACTAGAATCTACAACTCTGTACTTTTTCCTGTGTCGTTGGAATAAATAGTTCTTCTATTAAGCTGTTGACGTAACTCTCGATTAATCACGACTGGTAATAATTATTTGTCTACTAATTCTTATAAGTCCAACGATATAATTCGTGATATGAGAATGGCAATGATTCATAGAAAGTTGGATTTTTTTTAATTTCTTCTTCATTTTTATTGATCATGTGTTGAGCTCTTTTTTACTAAACACTGCAATTCTTCTTATAAATTAATTATTATTATTATTTTCTCACTTTAAATTAAACGAAAATATTTTTGTTATGCGTTATAGATTTAAAGTTTACTATAAGTGTATATCAAGTATATATATCAACTATATATCAAGATATGTATTAAATAATATTAAAATATGAATTAAACTAGACTTAAGTTTCATTGTTGGATTTGGATAACATGGGATTAATTGCGAACGATTAATTATTGTAAAAGATCATTGTAAAAACAATTATACACTAATTTAAATAATTATTTCATTTTATTTATTTAATTTCTATTTCTTTTTTTGTTTTTTCATAATTTATTTAACATTAATTATAATTTATCTCAATAATCAATTATTTATATTTCATATTTTTCTAATTCATCTATATTAAGCGTTAATTTTAATGTTTCGTACTTCATTTATATGTTCTTAGTTTGTTAATTTATTTTCTTAATTTTTTAGCTATAGATGAGTCTCGATAGTAGCGCGTAGTCACCTTCTCGTGATGAGATCTGATAATTGGCATCATTTTCCAAAATTTTTCTTTTCAGAATTCTCTTAAAAAGAATATGTGAAAAATATTTTATTAAAAAGAGATTCAATAATTTTCATTTCATTCATTCATTAATTTTTTTGTTCCTTGGAAAAGATAAGAACTATGAATGAAGCTAAGCTACTATGCTTTAATTTTTCTAAGTTCTAGTTCTAGTTTTTCCTAATTTAATGAGCTTTTGTATTTCTTTTCTTTTTTATATTATACTTTTTACATATTTATTTAGTTTCTTAAATATTATTATTTCATTGCGTTTTTAATTCTGTCTAATTTGATTAATTTTTATTGGTAATTAATTTTTATTTTTATTTCTTATTATATTTTTCATTAACGGACATTCATAAGATCTCAATGTACAGAAAACTAAAATTAATATTAACTTATTTAATGTTTCAAGTTTCGCGCAGTTAAGAAAATTAAATTTGCATCGTTTCAGCCAATCAGAAAGTCCTAAGTAATGAAACCTATATAGCGTATAATGTGATTCTTTTTGTAGAAAATCATCGTGACAAGATATATTACCGGTGCAAATGATATCTCAATTGGGTAAATACATAAAAACGTGGTAAATACTTCATTCCATTTATTCTTACATTATCGTGGAATTTATTAGTAGAACCTATTAAATATTGTGACAACAAAATTAATTAATATTTTGATTTTTTTATGTTTTTTCCTTCGATCGATAGTTTTATCGTTTGAGGTTATTGGTATTATTCGTATTGCACATATTAGTTCTACAGTTAAGATTTCAATCAATATTTTTTATTTTTATTTTTTATTTTAATATAATTTATTTAATATAATATTAATTTATTTTAATATAATATTTATTTTTTATTTTAATATAATTTTAATTTATATAACAGTTATAAAACAATCTATTGCATATGAATAATCTATAATTGTTTTCCACGTAAAATGATATTTAAAATATCTTAATACAATTATAGTTGAATAAATCGAAAACTAATATCATAGAAATTAATTAGTAAATTTAGTTTTATTTTATAAAAATATATCGATTATTACGTTTACTATCTTAAGAAATTGTTAAAGATATAATAAAACAATAAAAATAATAAAAATATGTCAATTTTCTATCGTAATAAATTATTATGAATTTAATATTGATCAATAATTTATATAATTAATAATAAAAGTTAAAAAATAGCTGGATTATTCGTCGATATTTTACTCGAAAAATCAGATTTGATGCAACCGATAGAAAACATACAATTTTCGCCGAACTTCGTAATAGTGGCAGCGGTCTTCTATACATGCGATGCGATGCGATAGAGCGGTCTTAACGAATTTACGTATCAAGAAGATCGATGATATTTTAAATTTTTATAATATTGGTTTTAATCATTTATTGTTATAAAATTTATTTAAATCTTATATAAAATTTATATAAGATTATATATTTATATATGATCTTAAAATTTATTCTATTTTGCGGTTAGTAACTGAATAAATTCTATGATTTCTCACATTCTAATAATGATTAATGATTAAATGCGATTTTTGTAACATTTAACTGCGATCTGATCTAAACTCTATCTCAATTTTAATTTCAATCTGAGTTTTATTTCTACCTAACAATCTGATCTGAAATTTATTTTAAGATTACGATTTTGGAAAACTGTCGGAAGTTTTGATTCTTCCTCCAATAGATATCTTCGGCAAAAATGCAAATTAAAACTAATGACAGTATCGGTTTCCAAAAATGGACACTTGCGAGGTTTCATTATAACGCATAAGTATCAGAATTCTTGCGACTGCTTTTATTGCAAAATATTTGACATGCAAGTGTGACTTGTGAACTAGCAATTGTTATATCTTAGTTTCGAGTGTTATTAAGAGTTTGGAAAATATGAAGGAATTGTATTCGTTCGTAAATTATTAAACTATTAAAAATACTGAAGCTATTGAAAACGAAATTCAAACTATATTGACTGCTTCATAATTAATCCTGGTTTTTGTCCTTAACGATAAAAAAGATTCAAAATTTAATTTGAATGAATGTTATGATGAAAATGCCAGATTATATTATATGTATTTAATTTAATGACAAAAAAGAATTAGACGTAATTTTTTATTTATAAGATCTCATCAAAAATGCAATAACGCACTATAAAATATATGAATAATTGTAAACCTATGATTCTTAAATAAATTGTATATTAATTGTTTAAAGTATGGATCCGAAACTATCTTAAGTATTGAATTTAATTAATTTTAATATAGTCTAAAAATAATATAGTCTAATAATAAATTATTATAATATTAAAAATAAAGATTATATAGTATTATGAAGTAAAGATTAAATTTTTAAATTAGTGAATGTTGTACTCATTTAATTTATTAATATTTATAATCTGTTATATAACTAATAATAATATACTAAAGAAGAATAAAATTATAATAAAAATTGTTACATCTGAAATTTTTCTTATAATATAATCGTAACTTACTTCGTAAATCACATTATCTCATACATTTTTTCGATAAATTCAAATTTTTATGATAAATTCAAATTGCAAATGAACATTTTTATATATTATTTTTATATTATTTTATATGACATATTCTTCAGTAAATAAAAATCATGTATTATCTTTAAACATTCGAATAAGATTAAAATATTAAATACATGTATTTAAGAAATAATTCAAAATTACACAAAACACGAAAATCCCGAGTTTTTTCAGAAATGAATTAAGGATTAAAAATCAAGTGAAAAGATATACGAACAGATATAATTCCAGATTATCGATTTATATTATTTCGTAACGTATTGATAAAACAAATAATAAACGAAATATTCAAAATAAATATTCAAAAGTATAATATAAATTTATAATTGAAAATATTATTTAATAATATAATTGAAGATTTAAATTACGTAATATTTTAAATAAATGAATATTTGTAATCAATAAATTGTAAAATTGAAAAATATTTAGATACACATAAATACATCAGAAACATTTAAATGCATTTCTACTTAACGATTGTATTATATATTATTATTATATTATTGTTATTATATTGTATATCAGCACTATATTTATATATATTTACGCTTATTATATTCCTAATTATTATATTCTCCATTAATATATTTGACAAAAAACATTATTTACACAATAGATAATAATGCATGAAAGATATGAAAAAAACTTTATAAAAAATTATGTAAATATTTATGAAAAGTATATTTAATTTACGTTATATTATATTTCTATAAAAATAATAAAATATATTATATTTCTATAAAAAGTATCAGAAATAATAAAAATTTCAGATATAAGTTGTATGATATTAATAGGAATATATTGTAATGGTATTAAGTTAAGTATTAATTATAGAATAACTTTGAATTATTCTATAAAACGGAAATTTTTTTCACATTTTTTTTTAAATTTTTAAATTTTTAAATGAAATTTTATATTTTTTATTATATATCTTGATATTAATTTATTATATTGAAATATGTTACATGTTCAAAATGTTACTCATATTTTTTTTATGGATTTATTAAATTTCAAAATTTATATGTATGTTATATTTATATTTTACCGTTATAAATTCTGTTGAATTGAAAATAATCTAGTATGGCCAGTGATTTCTCCAGATTTTTGATCATACAATTTTTTTAAGATAAGATTACGTGCAATATAAATAGCTTTCAATATAAATACTTTAGAAATACAATGAGATTAGAAAAATTAAAGAATAATTAATACATATGAAGAAATAATATTTAAAATGTTAAAAAAAGTGAAAAGCAAATTACAAAGATATATTTTCAATAATGAAAGACATGTTGAAAAATAGTCTCTTTTGTTTCTCGTCCCTTGATATTTTCGTTTCTCATTTTTTTTTACGTAAAATAGTAACGTATATAGTGATTTTTATGAAATATTATTAATTTTATATGAAAATACAATATTATATGCCAACTTTATCAGTTTATTAGTTTCAGTAAAATTAAATATTGTTATAATTATTGTTTTAAAGTTCTATATTTAGAGAGGTAAGAGACATACAGTCAAGAAAAATTTGATATATATATTAAACTTTTCTGAAATAATTTAATTTTACATAATCTATAATAAATATTCTTATATAAAGGAATTATGATAGAAATTTATATATTTTAATAAATGTTGTTTAAATAGAAATTTAAAAGTTGTCGAATAAATTCACTTAATCATACATTAAAAATGCTATATCGAAAATTATTAATGAAAATAAATTAATAAGAACAAACAGCTAATATAATTAAATATGAAAATAACAGATTTTTATTCAAATTTTATAACATCTAGAAATTGAAGAAGAAAAATTATTAATGAAATATTTATTAACTTCAACAAATCTTAATTATGATATTTGTTATATTGTATGTTTCTGTTAATATAAATGAAAATAATATAAGTATTGAGAGTAGAAAATATAGAAAATAAAAATCTTGCTTTAAAATTTTATATTCGAAACTAAATGAGCATTGGATTTAATATCAAATATATTTCAAATAATGGCTCATACAATGTGCTAATATAAGCATTCGAACAAACATGTTTTATTATGAAATTTTTAGAAAATAAACTATTTTGTTTTTCATGCTTTCCACAAATTTATCGATCTTCTGATAAGTGAAAACTTGAGACATTTTACACTATTTATGAAAAAATCTTTTTTAAACACATTTTTTGGTTAAATTTAAAAAATTTATATTTGTTTTTAAAGAATAGAATATTAAATATAAATATGTAAAAAAATCAAAAAAATTTAATTTAATTTTTTTATGCAATTTTTTTCAGAAATATTAATTCTTACCAATTTCTTTTATATATATATATATATATATTCTTATTTATAGCATTTTCTTCAATATTTTAAAAAAATGAAAAAAATTTAAATGAAATCAAAATATAAAACAAACAATCCAAATAAAATCAAAATAGAAAAAATAATTTATTTGAATATATAATTATTATAATGTACAAAATATCTGAGTTAAGTGAAAAAAATCTAAATATATACATATACATATATACAATGTTTGTAAAAAATATTCTTGGACGATAAATTCCAAATATCAAAATAATGAAAAATTCCTATATGTTCCACAATGACTATATTTACCATAATGACTGAGTTATAACCATTTCAGGTAGAACAAAATGACAGTAAAGCGTTCTAGTGTGCTACATTTACATTATAATATTGCAATGTATCAATGAAATAATAATCTTGTATTTTTTATACATTATTTATATATAATTTTTGTAAACTATTATAAAAATTTATTATTTAACAATTTATTGCGAAAAATTATAAGAAATTTTATTATATAATACGTTTTTTTCTTTAATAGACAAATTAAAAAAATTAAATTAATAAATAAATCTTTTATATCATTTTATTCAAATCCACAAATAAATCGTTGAATGACATTCAATCTGACTATATGAATTTATAAAATTCTATATTTCAAATTAAAAAGTTAAATATATTTTTTTTACAATTACTTCCTTTGTTGATTAAACGGTGAAACAAATAAATAAAAATGTTTAGTATGAGCTAAATGAATATATTTAATTATAATAATTGCATAATATCTGCTTACAAAACATTTGAAGTAAGTGTATTGAAGAAAAATAAATAAGTACCAATTATGAAATAATAGTGTTGCTGGCAAATTGTTGCATTTATTAACAATGTAACAAATCCATGCGATATTACCTTGGACCTTTATCTCGACTTTATCTTCTACAGGAAAGAATTGAGCAATTGTATCCGTAATAAGTTTACATGTGCTTCGGTTGATGAACTTTTTTTTCACCAGATTCTTTAAATACTTCACTGTATTTGTTTTTGTGACACAAATCACGAGATTATAAATTCCACATTGTCGAACATTTACACACTTTCGATTTCCACGTAATATAGTTAAATAATATTATTCTTAATTACTAATATAGACAATTAAATCTTGCTATGGAACAAAATATATTTAAAATGGATTATTATTATTACGAATGTTTATCAATATATTTAAACATCAAAATTATTATGAATTTAAATATTTATGCATTATTATAATTCTTCTAATTATATCGTATAATTTTAAAAAGTATAATCTTCAAAATAACGAAACTATGAAAATTAATATGGAGAAAAATTATATGTGAGATTTATATTTATGTATCTTCTAAAATTCTATTATATAAGTATTATATATATGTATATATATATACATTTACAATATATGAATCACATTGTTATAAATTAATAATGTATCATATCTGTTCACAATATTATTTTAATTATTTTAATTATCATAATTTTGATATATATTTAGTTCTAAAAAATTAATTAACAAATATATGGTATCATCATCGAATTTATTTATCGAAAAAATAACACTAATATTATCAGACCAGTTTTTCATGAATTTATATTATTATTTATATTATTAAAAATCTTTATCACTCTTTAATTTTCATTTATCTAAAAGGATACAATATATGCACATGTATTATTAATATTGTATTCTTTCATATATACATACATATACATCTATATATATATAAACACATAAAATAAGATCAATCTTTAATTTTTTTGAAATTAATTTAGTTAATATATCCAAACGAAGTACTTCTTTTAATGTAAATATAATCCACTTTGTAAAATTTGTTTATTTTTTCATTATGAATTTGTTAATAAGAACTTTATATGTACAGTTAATCGCAGAAGTTTTCATTCACTTTACACACATTGACTTGAATTTGTGTTATCGAAATCAACAATAATTTCGTTTTGAAATATTGCAAGTATAATATTGCAATGTTTCAAGTATAATGAAATATTGCAAATAATATATATATATATAAAATTATATAATTATATTTAAATAAATATATTTATTAACACACACACACATACACATATATAAAAAAAAAGAGAATTAAGAATTTATACGAATATATATTATAAAGTATTAAAAAATATGAATAATATGTTTATTTGTTTGTAAAAAATTGAAAATTAAATTTGAAATAATTAATTTTTAATTTATTTATGTATATATAAATATATATGAATTTATAAAGTTTAAAAGAATAATATTAAAAATAAATATTATAATTCTTAAATTTATTAATTATATTAATAAATTATAAAATTTAAATTATTATTAAAAGTATAAATTAATATTAATAGATAATTCTGAAATAATAAATGAAAGTTCAATTCGGAAATTAATTTTAATAAAGATAAATATTAGTGCCAGCAATAGCTAAATAGCGGTTAAACTTGATTTATAATTTAATTTATTCTAGTAAAATTTATATATAAAAATTTAAATTATAATTAAGATTAATTAAAATTTTAAAGTTAAATAAAAAACTAGATACTCTATTATAGAAAAATAAATTAAATATTATATAATTAAATGTTATCATTATGAATCATTAAAATTAAATAATATGACGACTTTTTATATTTAAATTAGAGATACTTGTTTATTAATTCGATAATCCACGATAAGAAACTTGAAACTAATATTTAAATTTATTAAATATTATATTTATGTATTATTCTTTTAATTAATTTGAATAAGTTTGAGTTAGAAATATTTTAGATAATAACAATTCAAATCAAAATGTAATATATTCAAGATAATAAATGAGTTTCAATAAATTTAATTTTTGGATTACTTATTTTAATATAAAAATAAAAGAGGATTTAAAAGTAAATTAAGTTAATTACTTTAATTAAAGATAGTTTTAAAAAGTTTACAAATCGCCTGTTTATTTCATTAAAGTTAAAATAAGTCGTAACGTAGTAAAAGTACTAGAAAGTATGTGTTTTTAGATTTGAAATTTTAGTTTAAAAAAAATATTTCTTTTACATTAAAAAATTAAAAAAAATTTTAAATTTTATAAATTAATTTATTAAAGTTTCTTTTGAAGTTTAAAATTATAATTTTTAAAAGTTTAAAAATTAAAGTTAAAAAAAATTAAATTAAAGTTAAATTAATTAAAGTTAATTAATTTTGAATTCATTTTTATTTTTATAATTAAAGTGTAAATGAAAATTATTAAATATAAGAATAAATTTTGTACCTTGAGTATCAGAATTGATTAAAATTTATTTAAGAATTTGAAATATCTCAAAAATAAGAGAGCTAAATTTATAAAATTTTTTTTGTAATATTAAAATTATAAATATAAATTTAGAAATTAAATGTCATTCAAACTTATTAATATCTAGTTTTTTTAGAAATAAATAATTTAATTTAGATATAAAAATTTTAATAAATTAAATTTTAATTTATGGAAATAATATATTTTTTTTTAATTTAAAAAATTTAAAAATTTAATTTGTTTTAATAAAGATTTAAATTAAAAATTTTATTTATTATACAAAACTATATATTAAAATTATAAAAATACAGAAATAATGATTAAATTAATAATAAAAGTAAATTTTAAATTGAAATTATTTAAATTATACAATTTAAAGGAATTCGGTAAATATATTATTCATCTGTTTATCAAAAAAAACATGTCCTATTGAATTTAATTTTAGGTCGATCTGTTTCATGAAGTAAAATTTAAATAGCTGCAGTATATTAACTGTACAAAGATAACATAATAAATTGTCTTAATTGAAGAATTGAAGAATGAACGAATTAATGAAATAATAACTCTAATTTATAAAATAAATTTAAATTTTTAGTAAAATTCCAATCAATTATATCATAAGATCCTATAGATTAGATTATTTATTTAAATTATTTTTAAATAAATAATTAATTAAATTTGATTGGAAGGATTTATAAATTCAATAAATTTTATTTAAAAATTAAATTTGATTAAAAGATATTTTTGATTTATATTTTATAATTAAAAAAATGAATTACCTTAGAGATAACAGCATAATATCTTTTGATAGATCATATTGATAAAGATAATTGCGATCTCGATTTTGAATTAAGATAAAAGTTAAACATAGGAATTTAAGTTTTAGTAGTTTTAAGTGTTCGACTTTTAAAATTTTACATGATTTGAGTTCAAATCGACGTAGATCAAATTGGTTTCTATCTATATTATATTCTATTTATTTATATATTCTATCTACAATAAAAAATAAATTAATTGTACGAAAGAACTTTAATTTGTAAATTATTTATAAATAAATAATTAATAAATTTATTATTTTAGCATATAAAGTGCATTAAATTTAAAATTTAATTATATTAATTTATTTAAATTAATAAATAATAATTTGAATTTTAAATTTTAATTAATTTATTAATTTTAATAGTTATAATAATATTTTAATATATAATATTTTAGTGTAACATTTTTAACTCTGTTAGAACGAAAAATTTTAGAACATATTCAAGATCTAAAAGGACCTAATAAAGTTTTTTTATTTGGTTTATTTCAGCCTTTTAGAGATTGCATTAAAATTACTATCAAAAGAATGATTTTTTTTAATTATTCTAATTTATATATTTATAGACCAATAATAATATTCTTTTTATCATTAGTTATATGAATTTCATATTCTTGGCTTAATATTATTTATATAATGGAATTTATTTATTTCATTTATATTATTAATTTTAGGATTAAATGTGTATCCAGTACTATTTGTTGGATGAATTTCAAATTGTAATTGTGCTATTTTAGGTTTAATACGTTTAGTTTCAACAATAATTTCTTTTGAAATTAATTTTTTTTTAGATTAGTTTTTAGATTAATAATATTAATTGAATGATTTTTTTTAGTGAATTTATTAATTATCAAAATAAAATTAAATTTGCAATTTTATTATATCCATTTATTTAATAATATTTATTAGAATATTAATTGAATTAAATCTTTTGATTTGATTAAAGGTGAGTCTGAATTAGTTTCTAGTTTTAATATTGAATATCACAGAAGAATATTTTTATTAATTTTTTTTTATCTGAATATATAAATATTATATTTTATATTATATTTTTATATTATAAGAGTAATTTTAAGATTAACATTTTATGGATTTAATTATTGATCAATTAAATTTGTTATTATTTATTTATTTCATATTTGTTTAATTATTTGAATTCGTGGAATTTTACTAAATTTATTATTATTTATTTATTTCATATTTGTTTAATTATTTGAGTTCGTCGAATTCGTTATGATAAGTTAATATATATGTGTTGGACTGATATATTAATATTAGTAATAATTTATTTATTATATTTATATTATATAAAAGAAATTATTCAATAATAAATATAAATATATAATTTTAGAAAATAAAATAAGTATTAAAAGTTAATAGAAAATTTTATTTCTATATTATATTTTCAAAATATATACTTATTCAAGTTCATTAACTTATTTTTATAAATTAATTAAATTTAGATAATTTTATTTGAAGATTTTCAAATTAAATTTTTTCATAATTTTCTTAAATAAAATGATATAAAAAATATAAAAAGTATGTGATAGTAAATAATATATTAATATTTGTAAAAGGATATTCAATTAATTGTTTATCTAATCATGAAAAATAAAATTATTAATAAATATTTAATAATAAATTTTATTAAATAGATTTAATTTATTATTTATTAAATTGTTATTATATAAAATAGTGATATATAAAATTTAATTTGGGAAAGTAAACTTGTAATAACTAGTAATTTGTAATAAATAGTAGTTCCTCAATATGATATTTGTCCACAAAGTAAAACATAACTTATAAATGCTGGTGCTATTGATATTAAAAGAATTAAAATTTCAATTCCTCATATTTTAGGTAATTTATATGAATAATAAATTATATTACGATTAATATGAATGTATATAACTATAAAATAAAACTATAAAATAAAAAAATAAAAATATAACTATAGAATAAAATGAAGAACTATTTATATGAAATAATCAAAATAATCAACCTGAATTTATATTTTTTATAATATTTGTAATTGATCAAAATGCAATATCAGTATTAAGACAATAATATATTGATAATATAAATCTAGAAATAATTTTAATTATTAAAAAAATTTCTAAAATTGATTCAAAATTACATATATAATTAATATTTATTGGTGTTGGTAAATAGATTGTTGATATAATTATTTTTAAAAATTTATTAGAATTAAATAAATTTAAAAAAATTTTTATTTTGGATTTAATTTAAATATTGAATTATTTTTTCTTTCGAAGACTTTTTTTCCAATATATGTAATTTTTGTTATTAATAATAAGGCGAAAATTAAAATAAAAATTATAATAATAAATAATGTAATATTTATTTCTGTATATAAATAAGTTAAATCAATATTTTTAATTAGATTAAAATATATTTCATTATTTATTATTACTTTTTTTATATAATTTAAACGATAATATTATTAAAAATAAAATTTCTAAAATTAATTTAATTTTAAATTTTAAAAGTTCATTTATTAAAGAAATAAAATATGAAAATATTACTAATATTCCTCTTAAAAAAACAATTAATGTTATTACAATTAATAATGAACTTATTGGCCAAGTTAAAAATAATATAATAGAAATATAAACTGAATATACAATTAAATAAATTAATAAAATGGATGGATTATTATAAATATAATTTAAATATTTATTGAGATTGTTAAAATTATAGTTGATGATAAAATTTTAGATAAAATTAAAATCGTTGTTATAATAATTTTTTTATAAATTATAATTTTAATTACATATATATATAATAAATATATATTCTTCAAAAAATAGTTTAATTAAAAATGGTAATTTTTGGTAATTATCGATTTTTAATAATTTAAATTTCTTGAAATTTTAAATAAATTTAGCTAAAATATTATTTTATATATTTTTAATTTATAAAATTAATATTTTAAATTAAATTATTTAACTAAATAATAATTAAAATTTATTAAATTAATATTTTTAATAATTTTATTATTTTTTATATTTACATTATACTATAATCTAAATTTTCTAAGATTTTTAATTTTAACAGAATTTTTGGTTATTATAGTTTTATTTTATATTATTGATAATGAAATTAATACATGATTATTTTTAATTTTTTTAATATTTTCTGTTTGTGAATTAGTTTTGGGTATATCATTATTAGCAAGAATAAATTATGAATTATGTCATCGAAAATTAAGAATATTAGATTTAATTTATTAACTTAGGATTATTATAATTTTATTAATATTTGTATATTTATTTATATTATTTATTAAAAAATAATTTAAATTTAATTATAATATTATTAATAAATTTACTTAATTTACTTACTTTTAATTGAATTGAATGAATTTTTATTTTTTGTAATTTTAGTTTCAATAATATTTCTTACTATTTAATAATATTAACTTTATGAGTTTTTGATTAATTTTTTTATAATTAAATAATAATAGAATAAATTGTTTGTTTATAAATTTATTATTAATAATTTCATTATTATTAGTTTTTATATCAATAAACTTATTGGTATTTTATTTATTTTATGAATTAGATTTATTTTATTGATTTTTTATTTAATTGCCAAATGATGATGATTAAGAAAATCCTTAATTATCAAATTTAATTAATATTTTATACAATAATTTTTCATTAATTATATTATATATTATTTATTATATTTATTGAATTGTAGATTAAATTAATTGTAGATTAAATTTAATATTAATTGAAAAATTAAATTTAAATTTAAATTTAATATTATTTATGTATTTATTAATATCATTTTTAGTTAAAATTCCAATTTATTTACTTCATGGTTGATTATTAAAGACTCATGTTGAAGCATGATGGTTATTATGAATCAATAATTTTAGCTTCAATTATATTGAAATTAGGAGGATATGGAATATTATGATTAATAAAAATTTTTAAGAATCAATTTATTTTTATACAAAAATTTTAATTGTAATTAATTCATTTGGAATTTTAATTTTAAGATTAATATGTTTATCTCAGTATGATATAAAATCTATTGTTGCAATTTCATCAATTGTATATATAGGATTAATAATTATAAGAATATTAACTTTTTTAAAATAAGAATAAATGGTGGTTATTTAATAATAATTTCTCGTGGTCTTAAATTTTCAGGATTATTTTTTCTTAGTAAATATAATTTATAAACAAACTAGACGTTTAATATTTGTTAATAAAGATATAATTAACTTTATATCTACAATATTTTTATTTTGATTTGTAATATGTTCATCTATATTTATCTATATAATCTATATAATATAGGATCACCTGTTTCATTAAATTTAGTAAGTGAAATTATATTAATACTTATGGTTTAGTATCATGATTAAAATTTATAATTATTATTTTAAAAATATATCGTTTATTTAGATTTATTTATTTATATTAACTAATCATGGAAAAACTTATATAAGATTTAAAATTAATAATTTTATTTATTGGTTGAATATTTTATTTTAATAATACATTATTTTAATAATTGAATTCCATTAAATTTAATGTTTTCAAAATTATATTTTATTTAATATTTATTTAAATAGTTTAATAAAAATATTGATTTGTGAAATTATATAAATATAAATTTATTTTAAATTATCATAAAAATATAATTAATTGGAATTTTGTTATTTAAATTTAGATTATTTATTATATTATTAAGATTTTTATATTTAAGTAAAATTGTTATTTTAAATAAAATATTTATACATTTAATTCTATAAAATTTAATTTTTTAATAATAATTGATTATAAATCATTAATACTCATTTTTTAGTAAGGATTTTTCTATAATTATTATTTATTGAATTAGATATATAAATTTAAGAGAATTAAAAATAAATATTTTTATATTTTTTTATATTTAATAATTTTATTTTTAATTTCTATATATATATTAATTTCAAGACCAAATATATTATCAATTATTTTAGGTTGAGATAAGTTAGAATTAATTTTTATTTTTAGTAATTTATCGCATAAAAATAAAATCATTTACTTCAGGTAACTTTAACTATTACATATAGTTTATTTTAAAACGTGATATTGGATTATTATTAATTATTAATTATATGTTTAATAATTTATTACGGAAGATGAAATTTATCTTTTTATAAAATAAATAAATTTATAATGATTTTTTTATTGTTAATAGCTTTCACTAAAAGAGCTCAAATTCCTTTTTCAATTTGATTATCAATGGCAATGAAAGATCCAACATCTGTTTCATTTTTAATTCATTCTTCAATATTGATAACAGCTGGAATTTATTTATCAATTCGTTATGTAGATTTATTAGAGCGTAAATATAAAAATATTATTTTATTAATTTCAAAATTAACAATATTATTTGCTGAATTTCAGCAAATTTTGAATTAGATTTAAAAAAAAATTGTTGCTTATTCAACATTAAGACAATTAGGTTTTATAATAAGAATATTATCTAGGATTTACTGAATTAGTATTTTTATTTATTTTATTTATTTATTCGTGCAAAATTTAAGTCATTAATATTTATTTATTAATGTGTTGGAAGATATATACATTTTATAAATTGAAATCAAGATATTCAATTATATTATGCTTCAAATATATTATGCTTATCCATTAAAAAGGATATAATTATTATTTGTTCAATTTTAACATTATATTTTTAGTTGGTTATTATTCTAAAGATTTAATTATTGAATGTTTTTTCTCTAAAAAATATATTATTTTTCAACAGTAAATTTAATTATTGGAACAATTTTAACCGTTTCGTGTTCTTTTTGAATAATTTTAGTAATAACAAATAAATATTTAATAATTAATGTTGTATTTAAAAAAGAAGATGAAATTATGGAAATTTCTATAATAATAATAATTTTAAGATTAATTTATTATGAATTTATAAATTAATAATATTTAAAATAATAATTATAAGAATAACTATAGGACATAATTTTTATAAATTTGTTTTATTAAGTAATAATTGGTTTATTGCAAATATTATTTATATTTATAAATATAATTTATAAAAGAATTTATAAAAAAAATTAATTTTATCAATATTTAATTATAAAGTATTCATTGAAAAATCAATTATTAAAATATTATCAAGTAAATTTTTATTTTTAACATTAAATTTACATAGTTTTAAAATTACTAATATTATATTAAAATTAATGTATTTTTAACTAGTATAATTTATGTAATTTATTTTTAATTAACATAATTAATTTTATTAATTAATTAATTAAATTATTTATTTAAATAGCTTATATATAGAGTGTAATATTGAAAATATTAATGAAAATTTTTAAATTTTTTAAATAGATAATAATATATAATTTAGTTAGAATAATATAATATCTAAATAATTTATTAACAATAAATTGCTAAATAATTAGCTTTAATTAATTTAAAATTTATTAAAATTTATTTATTATAACAATATATAAGAAGTAATAATTTACATTTAATTTCGACTTAAAGATTGATTCAATTAATTAAATCCTTATATTATTTTAGTTATTGTAATTATTATAATCTAATTAAAATATTCAATTTAAATAATTGTTTATTCCCTCAAATGATAATATTAAAATTAATAAAATTAAAAAATATGAAATTAATGTTCTATAAGATTTTAAATAATAAATAACAGGTAAAAATAAAATAATTTCAACATCAAAAATTAAGAATATTATTGTTATTAAAAAAAAAAGGAAGTGAAAAGGATAAATTAGATTTTCTAATAGGGCTAAATCCACATTCAAAAGGAGATCTTTTTCAAAATCTTTTTTTATTGAAATAAATTTATTAAAAGGATTAATGAAATTAAAGTGATTAATAAAAGCATAAAAAGATATATATATATATAATTATATTAAATTTAATTAATTTTCTTAATTGAAAATTAAACGTATTTATTTATACAATATATATATATATAAATAATTAAAATTTAATTTTTAAATTTAAATCAATAAATAAACAAAATATAAATATAAATAAAAATAATCAAATTACATCAATAAAATGTCAATATCAAATGGCTAATTCAAAATTTATATTATGTTTATTTCAAAAATGAATTTTTAATAGTCGATATGGAGATACTAAAAGAAAAATGATCCAATTAGTACATGTAAACCATGAAATCTAATAGCTATAAAAAAAATTGAATAAAAAAGAGATAGAATCATAAATTTTATCATTAAAGCAAAAAAAAAAAAGAATTTAAATATTCAATTGTTTATAAAATAGTAAAATAAATCCCTAATAAAATTGTTTGTGTTAAATAAAATTTTCTATATTTTAATTTATTAATAATTAAATAATAATGACTTAATGTTACTGTAAATCTTACCTGGAGAAATTAAAGTAAATGAATTTAATAATGGAATTTCTATTGAATTAAAAACTTTAATATTTTTTGGTGATCATAATATATCAATTCCAATTTCATATTTGGGAAAATTGATGTATGAAAAAAAATCAAAAAAAAAAAAATACAAAATATATTAATTCTAAAATAAGTAAAATTATTCTAAATTTTTAAAAATTAATAATAAAAATGTATGTAATCCTTTATAATAAAATATTCTATCTCGAATAATATCACAAAATCAAAATATTATAATTATAAAGTGGTATTAATTATATTTAAAATTATAAGTAAAAAAATTGTTCTTGTTAATTCAAATAATCTAAAAGATAAAATAATTGGTCATGGGCAATTTATGATTACATTAAATGAAAAGTTTTTCTTCATTATTTATTAATTAAAATTCATTTGATTCTGAAAAATATAAAATTAAGAAAATTGAAAATACATATCATTGAATAATTGATATAAAAATTTCTAAAGTTAATAATGTATTTTGAATTAATAAATTAATTGGAATTATTGCAATAAAATTTCTAATAAAAATACCTAATAATGTTAAAATTAAATGTCCTGAAATTAAATTTGCTGATAATCAAATTGATAAAGTTCATTGATAAAGTCAAATAATTAATTTAACTAATTCAATAATAACTATAAAATTAATTAAAAATATTGGAGAGTCTTTATTGGAAAGCATTTTTTTTATCATATACTTCATATCAATCTTCTTACCAATACTTACTATTTTATCTCGTTCATCTTGTTACATGATACATTGATATTAATGTTCTTTTGATATACTTAAATCATTTTCATCTAAATTAATATTCACAACTAAATTCTTCTTCTTGTATCTTATTTGGAAAATGCACAAATGAAACATAAAAACATAAAAATGTACGCAAATATGTTTGTAATTAAATATTAAATTATAAAGATTATAATCATAGAAGAATAACAAAAATAACAATGTTTGATTCTGTTTGTTTTAATTTTCTAATGAAAAAAGAAAAATGAATATTTTAACCTTAATGATGGACATTTAATCCAAGCTTAGTATTTTATTGCCATTATATTTTCAGATATATGTTTTACCAAAGGACCAAAGGTTCCTATATCTAATCCAATCAAATTTCTTGTTCCGTTTCATTACTTACATTTAAAAATGATAGAATAGAATAGCTTTAAAGTTAACAGTCATGCTTCTGCATAACATTTTAAGGCTGCCTGTGTATTCTGACAGTGTGCAGTGTCAGACAGGCATATTGGATGAATTTTTTCCTTATAAAAGAGAAAAAAAATATTGATATATTTATTACATAAAAGTCAGATGTTAATGTTTGACTTATTCCAATAATATATATAAAGGTTAATTTTTAGTTTTATGATTTTATAAAAACTTATACGACATTTAAGAACACTCAGTCAAAACACCACTTTTTTTTTAAAAAAAAATACAAGATTATCTATATTCTGGATTCAATGCATGCAATGGATTCTAATGAAACACGGAGAATGACACACATTACAAATTTTTTTTTTTATTAATGACAATTGAACAAAAATCCGGATCTTCGACCTTTATCTCTCGATTTTTCTCTTCAGAAAAAAAAATTAAGGCAATCGCCCGTAATAAGGTTACGTGTGCTTCGGAATTGATGAATTTTTTTTATCCACATGATTTCTTAAACACTGCGTCATAGAATTTGTTTTTACAAGACAAACCACGAGATTAGACCATTATAAATTCCACATTGTCGAACATTTACATATTCTCGATTTCCACGTAATATAGTTAAATAACATTAATATAGACAATTAAATCTTATTTTAGAACAAGATATATTTAAAATGGATCATTATTATTATTATTATTACGAATGTTTATCAATATATTTAAACACCAAAATTATTATGAATTTAAATATTTCTGCATTATTATAATTCTTCGTATTCTAATTATATCGTATAATTTTAAAAAGTATAATCTTCAAAATAACAAAACTATGAAAATTAATATGGAGAGAAACTATATGTGAGATTTATATTTACGTATGTTCTAAAATTCTATTATATAAACAATTGTTATAATTGTTATAATTTTATAATACAAATTGGTAAAAATATTCCACAGAAAAATAGTTAAATTATTTATATTTTCACACTTTCAAATTAAATAAATAAAGAAAACTAAAAAACACTTCACTAAGCACTTATTAAAATATTTATTGTTTCAAATCATTGATTTCTTTTTTTTTTTTTACTGTCAAATTTTCGACATTCATATAGGTTATAATCATTAACGTTACGTGTTATTACGTATTATTCTTAGCAATATTTTGAAATTATGCATTAAATTTGTTTACATTTTTATAATTTATACTTCACATCGTATTTTTAAATATATTATTAATATATGTATGTGTATATATATACGAATATGATTTATGAAATATAAATTCACGGAATATCTATTGGAATATAATTAAACGTGACGGCAAAAACGACATTTAAATTGAATATTCTAAACGTATTTTAGCTGTTCTATAACAGCATTCGATTTAAAGTATTATATATATATTTACAATATATCAATCACATTATTATAAATTAATAATGTGTCACACCTGTTCACAATATTATTTTAATTATTTTAATTATCATAAATTTGATATATATTTAGTTTTAAAAAATTAATTAACAAATATATGATATCATGAATTTATTTATCGAACAAATAACACTAATATTATCAGATGATATATATGACATTTTTCATAAAAATATAAACTTTATATTATCAAAAATCTTTATCTTTCTTTAATTTTCACCTTTATAAAAGGATACAATATATGCGTATATATATGTACATTTGTATTGTATACATACACACACATTTATACATATATAAACACATAAAATACGATCAATCTTTAATTTTTTTTTAATTAATTTAGATAATATGTATGAACGAAGTACTTCTTTTAATAAAATTAAAATAAATATGTAAATTCACTTTGTATAAAATTTATTTATTTTTTAATTATTAACTTGTTAATAAGAACTTTATATGTACAGTTAATCGCAGAAGTTTTCATTCACTTTACACATATTGAATTGAATTCGTGTTATCGAAATCAACGATAATTTTGTTTTATATGAAATATTGCGAGTATAATAATATGAAATTATTTTTTTTTTTATTATAGAACATCATTTCAAAGCAGTGAAATTAATTCTTCAAGTTTCAACATTATTTTTCTTTCTTTATATAATTTCATGTCGTAATGATTCAAAATAAAATAAAATTTTAAATTATAAAATATTTAAGTCTATCTCTATCATCGGAGATAAAAAGAAGTATATTTCTAGCAGAAATTGTATCCAAAACATGGAAAAATGAGAGTTTATTTCACATATTCAAAGAAATTTTTTGTCCAAAAATAAATTATTCTATACATAACTTTAATATATTATTGTATGTTACTATATAATTTTCATTGAAATCAAATCTTTAATAATAATTCAATTTCTTTACAAGATAGTATAAAAAAATTTGTATGCCTATACATTAAGTTACAAATAAGACCTCGAATTATCAAACTAATAGTAGTAATATCAGTAATCTAAGTGCGTAACATAATTTTTTAGATAATCCAATAATTTATATTATTACATTTTCATGAAATATGTGTGTGTGTAGTTTTACTGTATATTACCTGTTTATATATATACGTATACATATATATATGTATGCACATATTATGTATATGTATATATATATATGTTCGTTTCAATCAATTTTTTCAGCTTTTCCATTTCTTTTCCTTCTTATGTATCAAATTATTTTTTTAAATTGCTAGCACTATATTGCATTTCCTTCTTTTTTTTTCTTTTTCAGTAGTTCTAAATGCTTGGGAATAGTGTTAAGAAAGATATCATCAGATTTATATTTATTATTTTCGCTCATAAATTTATCTTCAATTTTTTTGTGACTCATTCGTTCAATTACATATCGCTTATCATATTATTTTCAAATTTCTATCATTTTCTAATTTCATCATGCCAATCTCTATCATTGCCTAGCATTGAATATATGTAATATATAAATATACAAAAATATAAATATATAAAATATATAAAATATATTAGATAGATATCGTATTATTTTCTAATAAGGAACGATAACATACAACTTCAAAATTTTCAATACTGTGTAGTAAAATTGTAGATTCTAAATTGTATTGAGTCGTTGAATCCAAATATAATCTATTTCTATCTAAACTTGCAACTGTTAAAGTATCATTTCGAAAACTTGTGTATCTGCATCATCCGTAGTTAAATTATCGAAATCTAAAATTTTATTTAAGTAAAATGAATTTTTCATAAAAATATTTCATCTTCTCCAATCTTCTAATTACTTCCAATGCTTACTATTTTATCTTGTTCATTCTGTTACATGATACATTAATGTTCTTTTGATACGCTTAAATAATTTTCATCTAAATTAATATTCACAACTAAATTTTTTTGACATCTTGTATCTTATTTTAAATATGCACAAATGAAATGTTAAAAGCATAATAATGTACCATAGCGAATCGCTTGCTGCAGAATAACCAGCCAAAATTGAGCATAAAGATCAACGTTTCCCGCTTGTAAAGTACGCAGAAAACTATATTTGTCTCCTTTATTTTCAGAGATTTACAATCGTTTTAATTAAATACACTAAAAAAATACAGTTAAAAAAATACACTATTCATAAAATTCTAAAATTTTTTCTTCTTTATACGATCGTAATATATGAACTGCTTGTAGAGAAGTAAACGGCCAAAATTGAGTGTAAAGAGTTCCTCTCGCTAAGGGATTTCAAAAGTTATATATTATAGTCGTTATAAAGATGAAGAAATTTTGGAATTCGGTAATCTATTATATCTTTCGTTATACATGTATTGTATCGTTTTTATATTTACTACATATTTATTCAATATATGTCTATATGTATATATGTACATATGTATTTACTACATATTTATTCAATATATAAACGGCTTTTTCGTGTATTTGTGCATTGCTATTGTTATGCGTATGTTTATATCGCGTTATGTTATATTTATTATGTTATTATTATATATATATGTTATATATCTTTGAAATATATCGGAATATATGTATTTAAACTTGGATACTTAACGATGATTTAATGAAAATGTTCTTCTTCTTATTTGTATGTATATACGTCTTTTCTGTATGTGTTCGTGTATAAATATGTATATATACGTATGTATATATACGTATGTGATTAATGTTCGAATGTATATCACTATTATTATATATCCGGTATATTTATGTTACAGTATATTTATTATTATTATATATATATTTTATATTTCCAAACTATGAAGGAAGATACATTTCTTTTTAGTTTATGTATATATCGTTTCTGTGTGTGCTTGTGTATATATATACATATATATATGATTTTTATATGGTTGTATATTCGTTAAAAATTATTATTACATACCTACTATATTTATATCGTATTATATTTATATCGTATATTATGTTATATTCCTACTATATTTGTACATATATATCGTTTTAATTGTCGTGTGTCTATATATATATATATACCATTTTTGTCTGTCCGTATTTATGTGTTTTTAATCTCTTATACGTAAGAACTTAATACTTTAATATAATAACGTTAAAACTTTTCTCGAGGTATCATTTTTATATATCTATTACACATGTATTATTCGAATAGTGTATGTGTATGTATATCTTAAACGAATGTATGTGTATATATGTATATATATTATTTTTGTGCGTTTGTATAGCGCTGTATCGTTTACTTACTATATTTATATTACGTTGTATGTACGATATATTTTCGGAGATACAGTGGTTTTAAATATGAAATTTTTTCTTTTTATCTAAATATAATACGTAAATCCAGGAACGTAAAGTAACGAATGAAAATATGTTTTCTTTTTATCTTATGTATATATATAGTTTCTATATGTATCTGTATATGTATTATTTCTGATGTGTATGAATTTGTATATGTACTTATACGATTTATATATGAATAGCTATATAGCTATAATGTAGCTCTAATATAATAAAATAGCTATAGTACATATATATGATTTATGTATTATATTATTATTATATATCCAGAGATAAAGTGATTTTAACATTACCTAATTCTAAAGATTTCAAAATTTTCTGTTCGTTATACGATCATAATGTAGAATAGCCAGCCAAAATTGAATGTATTATTCTCTCTCAACAAGCATGGGTTTCGAATACCATGCTCGTATGAAGAAATTTTGGAATCCTTAGAATTCGGTAACTTAAAGATGATAAGATGATTCATTGAACATAGTAGAGATATATATAATTTTTGTTATAATTGCAACCAGAAAAGATTGCCATTTACACTAAATTTTCTCTAGCTATTCTATAATAAACGGTTCAAATCTATTGTCGAATAAAGATGGGAAAAGTTTAGAAACTTTAATTGTGTATTATTAAAACGGTTGTATCTCCGAAGATAATAGAGATACATGCGATTTTTTGTGCAGATTGTAAGCGAGAAATATTACACCCAATTTTCGCTGGTTATTCTAGGACGAGCGACTAAAACACTATCTGCGTATAAAAAAAAGAAAATTCTGGAATCAATAGAATTTCAAATTCTATAATCTTAAAATCGCTTAATCTTAGAATATAACAAAGATATATTATGAATAATCAATTTTGATTAAAATTGTAAAAATACACACGAAAATCGCTGTTATGGCGAATTCGCCGTCATCGAAATTGAAATCAGAGATACGATATCTAACATAAACTCGCATTATTATGTCAAATTCTTCCATGAAAAATCAATTTGTATGAAAATTGTTAATTTTGGTCAAGAAAAATGATTATACGCCTAATATAAATCGAATTCTAAATCGAAAACGTTCAGAGACACGTTATCCAATTGTCGCCCCGTTGCAACAAATTCAGCAACGAGAAATAGATTTCGATAAGTTATGTTCGACTGTACTGTGTATATATTCCGGGAAATTCGATTTTTGTGCTTTCCTTCGCATAATCGGTAACGTAAGTGATGATGTTGTATTCTGAACTTGTGAATATCTGTTTGAAACATCTTGGATCGAAAGGATTGATCGCATTCCATCTAAATATCCGCTTCACGCTCATATTGGAAGAAGAGAACATGCCCAAGATAACCATTTTCTTCGGTTTCATGCCGAAATCATGAATCTTCTTTCTTGTAAATTCATTTCAAGGTTCTTATCGATAATATAATTTTCAGCTACTGCTTAAGTAAGTGAAAATTACTGCCATCTGAATGTTCGAGAAGATAAAGGATATTTCTCCTGATATAATTCACACAGACGATTTGAGAACGATAGAACGATACTGACCGGAAGCCATGCCGTAGACGAAGATGGTTTTCGAGGCTGTATCGAATACGTATATGACTACACCTTTCTGTCTTGGATACGTATTCTAAACGAGACTTATTGGTTGTGAAAAAGAGAGAGAAAAAGGATTAATTAAGTTATTTCTATGTGAAGAATTCTAGAGAGCACTAAAGGATAATTTTAGGAAATACTGTGTATATAATTTTCAATAGGCTTAAAAATTTTGTAAAATTTGTGGAATATATATAATTGTGATTGTGGAATGTTCTAACTTAAAATGCAAAAATGTTAATAAGACTTTATAATTAAATTTTTTTAAATATAATTTTTTTTAAATGTGTTTAGTTTGGCGGAATAAAAATGTTAGGAAGAACTAAGAAATGATTCTAAAGAAATCTAGTAAATAGTATCAATACAATAGTATAATAGCCAATAAATTTTTCAATACGTTTATATTGCAATATAATTATATTAATGTTATAATAAAATATTCCAGTTTATAATAAACAAGTATTATTTTCGTAATAAAATTTCTCTTAAAAATA